>NW_027141723.1:0-317222 GCF_036365525.1 Heterodontus francisci
TGTCTGATTGGGACTTAGTAACGCTCCAGCTGGTATTAGTAGAGGTCTGTATTGAGTTGGCTCTTTCCTGCTTTATGAGTGGGGCTGGGTAATAGTCCAGCTGGTATTCATAGAGGTCATTATTGAATAGGCTCTTTCCTGGTGTGTGAGTGGGACTCAGGAACACTCCAGCTGATGTTAATAGAGGCCTAGATTGAATTGGCTCTTTCCTGGGGTGTGAGTGGGACTCAGGAACACTCCAGCTGATATTAATAGAGGCCTGGATTGAATTGGCTCTTTCCTGGTGTGTGAGTGGGACTCAGTACAACTCCAGCTGATATTAGTAGAGGCCTGGCTTGAATTGGCTCTTTTCTGGTGTATGAGTTGGCCTCAGTACCACTACAGCTTGTATTAATAGATGCCTGGATTGAATTGGCTCTTTCCTGGTGTGTGAGTGGGGCTTAGTACCACTCCAGCTGGTATTAATAGAGATTTGTATTGAATTCGCTCTTTCCTGGTGTGTGCGTGGGACTCAGTACCACTCCAGCTGGTATTCATAGAGGTCTGGATTGAATTGGCTCTTTACTGCCGAGTGAGTGGGGCTCAGTACAACTCCAGCTTGTATTAATAGAGGCCTGGATTAAATTGGCTCTTTCCTGGTGTGTGAGTGGGGCTGAGTACCACTCCAGCTGGTATTAATAGAGGCCTGGATTGAATTGGCTCTTTCCTGGTTTGTCAGAGGGACTCAGTACCACTCCAACTGGTATTAATAGAGGGCTCGATTGAATTGGCTCTTTCCTGGTGAGTGAGTGGGGCTCAGTACCACTCCAGTTGGTACTAATGGATGTCTGGATTGAATTGGCTCTTTGCTGGAGTCTGATCGGGTCTCAGTCCCACTCCAGCTGATATTAATAGAGGGCTGGATTGAATTGTTTCCTTCCTGGTATGCGACTGGGTCTCAGTACCACTCCAGCTGGTATTAATAGATATCTGGAGTGAATTGGCACCTTGCTGCGATCTGATTGGGAGTCATTAACACTCCAGCTTGTATTAGTAGAGGTCTGGATTGAATTGTCCCCTTCCTGGTGCGTGCGTGGTGCTCAGTACCACTCCAGCTGGTATTAGTAGAGGTCTGTATTAAGTTGGCTCTTTCCTGGTGTATGAGTGGGACGCAGTACAACTCCAGCTGGAATTAATAGAGGCCTGGATTGATTTGGCCCTTTCCTGTTAGATTAGATTAGATTAGAGATACAGCACTGAAACAGGCCCTTCGGCCCACCGAGTCTGTGCTGAACATCAACCACCCATTTATACTAATCCTACACTAATCCCATATTCCCACCAAACATCTCCACCTGTCCCTATATTTCCCTACCACCTACCTAGAGAAGTGACAATTTATAATGGCCAATTTACCTATCAACCTGCAAGTCTTTTGGCTTGTGGGAGGAGACCGGAGCACCCGGAGAAAACCCACGCAAACACAGGGAGAACTTGCAAACTCCACACAGGCAGTACCCGGAATCGAACCCGGGTCCCTGGAGCTGTGAGGCTGCGGTGCTAACCATTGCGCCACTGTGCCTGTTGTGTGAGTGAGACTCAGTGCCTCTCCAGATGGTATTAATGGACGTCAGGATTGAATTGGCTCTTTCCTGGTGAGTGAGTGGGGCTCAGTGCCACTCCAACTGGTATTAATAGAGTACTGGATTGAATTGGCACTTTGCTGGTGTCTGATTGGGACTCAGTAACACTCCAGCTGGTATCAATAGATGTCTGGAATGAATTGGCTCTTTCCTGGTTGGTGAGTGGGGCTGAGTAGCACTTCAGCTTGTATTGATAGAGGCCTGGATTGAATTGGCTCTTTCCTGGTGTGTGACTGGGACTCAGTACAACGCCAGCTGATATTAATTGAGCTCTCGATTGAATTGGCTCTTCCCTGGTGTGTGAGTGAGACTCAGTACCACTCCAGATGGTAGTAATGAAGGCCTGGATTTAATTGGCTCTTTCCTGGAGTGTGAGTGGGGCTCAGTACCACTCCAACTGATATTACAAGAGGCCTGGATTGAATTGGCTCTTTCCCGGTGTGTGAGTGGGACTCAGTAACACTCCAGCTGGTATTAATAGCGATCTGGATTGAATTCTCTATTTTCTGGTGTGTGCGTTGGACTCAGTATCACTCCAGCTGCTATTAATAGTGGTCTCGATTGAATTGGCTCTTTCCTGTTGTCTGAGTGAGACTCAGTGCCACTCCAGATGGTATTAATGGAGGTCTGGATTGAATTATCTCTTTCCTGGTGAGTGAGTCGGGCTCAGTACCACTCCAACTGCTATTAATAGAGGACTGGAATGAACTGGCACTTTGCTGGTGTCTGATTGGGACTCAGTAACAATCCAGCTGGTATCAATAGATGTTTGGAATGAATTGGCTCTTTCGGTGGGTGTGAGTGGGGCTCAGTACCACTCCAGCTGGTATTTTAGAGGTCTGTATTGAGTTGGCTCTTTCCAGGTGTATGAGTTGGGCTGACTAATACTCGAGCAGGTATTAATAGAGGCCTGGATTGCATTGGCTCTTCGCTGGTGGTTGAGTGGGACTCCGTACAACTCCAGCTGGTATTAATAGAGGCCTGGATTGAATTGGCTCTTTCCTGGAGGTGTGTGGGGCTGAGTACCACTCCAGCTGGTATTAATAGAGGCCTGGATTGAATTGGCTCTCTCCTGGTTTGTCAGAGGGACTCAGTACAATTCCAGCTGGTATTAATAGAGGCCTGGATTGCATTGGCTCTTTTCTGGTGTATGAGTGGGACTCAGTACCACTCCAGCTGGTATTAATAGAGGGCTGTATTGAATTAGCTCTTTTCTGCTGTGTGTGTGGGACTCAGGACCACTCCAGCTGATATTATTAGAGGCCTGGATTGAATTGGCTCTTTTCTGGTGTATGAGTTGGGCTCAGTACAAATCCAGCTTGTATTAATAGAGGCCTGGATTGAATTGGCTCTACCGGTGTGTGCGTGAGGCTTAGTACCACTCCTGCAGCTATAAATAAGATGTCTGTATTGAGTTGGCTCTTTCCAGGTGTATGAGTGGGGCTGACTAATACTCCAGCAGGTATTAATAGAGGCCTGGATTGCATTGGCTCTTCCCTGGTGGTTGAGTGGGACTCCGTACAACTCCAGCTGGTATTAATAGAGGCCTGGATTGAATTGGCTCTTTCCTGGAGGGTGTGTGGGGCTGAGTACCACTCCAGCTGTTATTAATAGAGGCCTGGATTGAATTGGCTCTCTCCTGGTTTGTCAGAGGGACTCAGTACAATTCCAGCTGGTATTAATAGAGGCCTGGATTGCATTGGCTCTTTTCTGGTGTATGAGTGGGACTCAGTACCACTCCAGCTGGTATTAACAGAGGGCTGTATTGAATTAGCTCTTTCCTGCTGTGTGTGTGGGACTCAGGACCACTCCAGCTGATATTACTAGAGGCCTGGATTGAATTGGCTCTTTTCTGGTGTATGAGTTGGGCTCAGTACCAATCCAGCTTGTATTAATAGAGGCCTGGATTGAATTGGCTCTACCGGTGTGTGCGTGAGGCTTAGTACCACTCCTGCAGCTATAAATAAGATGTCTGTATTGAGTTGGCTCTTTCCAGGTGTATGAGTGGGGCTGACTAATACTCCAGCAGGTATTAATAGAGGCCTGGATTGCATTGGCTCTTCCCTGGTGGTTGGGTGGGACTCCGTACAACTCCAGCTGGTATTAATAGAGGCCTGGATTGAATTGGCTCTTTCCTGGAGGGTGTGTGGGGCTGAGTACCACTCCAGCTGGTATTAATAGAGGCCTGGATAGAATTGGCTCTTTCCTGGTTTGTCAGAGGGACTCAGTACAATTCCAGCTGGTATTAATAGAGGCCTGGATTGCATTGGCTCTTTTCTGGTGTATGAGTGGGACTCAGTACCACTCCAGCTGGTATTAAGTAGGCTGTATTGAATTAGCTCTTTCCTGGTGTGTGAGTGAGACTGAGTACCACTCCAGATGGTAGTAATGGAGGCCTCGATTGAATTGGCTCTTTCCTGGTGTGTGAGTGAGACTCAGTACCACTCCAACTTGTATTAATAGAGGCCTGGATTGAATTGGCTCTACCGGTGTGTGAGTGGGGCTTAGTACCACTTCAGCTGGTATTACTAGAGGTCTCGATTGAATTGGCTCTTTCCTGTTGTGTGAGTGAGACTCAGTGCCACTCCAGATGGTATTAATGGAGGTCTGGATTGAATTGGCTCTTTCCTGGTGTGTGAGTGGGGCTGAGTACCACTCCAACTGTTATTAATAGATGCCTGGATTGAACTGGCACTTTCCTGGTGTCTGATTGGGACTCAGTAACACTCCAGCTGGTATTAATAGATGTCTGGAATGAATTGGCTCTTACTTGGTGTGTGAGTGGGGCTGAGTACCACTCCAACTGGTATTAATAGATGCCTGGATTGAACTGGCACTTTCCTGGTGTCTGATTGGGACTCAGTACAATTCCAGCTGGTATTAATAGAGGCCTGTATTGAATTGGCTATTTTCTGGTGTATGAGTGGGACTCATTAACACTCCAGCTGGTATTAATAGAGATCTGGATTGAATTCCCTCTTTCCTGGTGTGTGAGTGGGACTCAGTACCACTCCAGCTGGTATTAATAGAGGACTGTATTGAATTAGCTCTTTGCTGCTGTGTGAGTGGGACTCAGAACCACTCCAACTAATATTAATAGACGTCTCGATTAAATTGGCTCTTTCCAGGTGTGTGAGTGTGATTCAGTACCACTCCAGATGGTAGTAATGGGGGCCTGGATTGAATTGGCTCTTTCATGGTGTGTGAGTTGGGCTCAGTACCAATCCAGCTTGTATTAATAGAGGCCTGAATTGAATTGGCTCTTTCCATGTGTGTGAGTGGGGTTTAGTACCACTCCTGCCGGTATTAATAAGATGTCTGGATTGAATTGGCTCTTTCCTGGTGTGTCAATTGGAGTTATGTCCTCTCCAGATGGTACTAACAGAGGCCTGGATTGAATTGGCTCCTTTCTGGTGTGAGAGTGGGGCTCAGTACCACTCCAGCTGGTATCAGTAGTGGTCTGTATTGAGTTGACTCTTTCCTGGTGTTTGAGTGGGTCTGAGTAATACTCCAGCTGATATTATTTGAGGCCAAGATTGTATTGGCTCTTTCCTGGTGGATGAGTGGGACTCAGTACCACTCCAGCTGGAATTAATAGAGGTCTGGATTGAATTGGCTCTTTCAAGGTGTGCGAGTTGGAGTTAAGTCCTCTCCACCTAGTATTAACAGAGGCCTGGATTGAATAGGCTCTTTCCTGCTGTGTCAGTGGGAATCAGTACCACTCCAACTGGTATTAATAGAGGTCTCGATTGAATTGGCTCTTTCCTGGTGTGTGAGTGGGGCTCAGTACCACTTCAACTGGTATTAATAGATGTCTGGATTGAATTGGCACTTTGCTGGTGTCTGATTGGGACTCAGTAAAACTCCAGCTGGTATTAATAGAGGCCTGGATTGAAATGGCTCTTCCCTGGTGTGTGTGTGGTACTCAGTACCACTCCAGCTGGTATTAATAGAAGCCTGGATGGAATTGGCTCTTTTCTGGTGTATGAGTGAGACTCAGTAACAGTCCAGCTGGTTTTAATAGAGATCTGGATTGAATTCCCTCTTCCCTGGTGTGTGAGTGGGACTCAGTACCACTCCAACTGGTATTAATAGAGCTCTCGATTGAATTGGCTCTTTCCTGGTGTTTGAGTGAGACTCAGTACCACTCCAGATGGTAGTAATGGTGGCCTGGATTGAATTGGCTCTTACCTGGTTATTGAGTGGGACTCAGTACCACTCCAGCTGATATTACTAGAGGCCTGGATTGAATTTGCTCTTTTCTGGTGTATGAGTTGGGCTTAGTACCAATCCAGCTTGTATTAATCGAGGCCTGGATTGAATTGGCTCTTACCTGGATTGTGAGTGGGGCTTAGTACCACTCCTGCCGGTATTAATAAGATGTCTGGATTGAATTGGCTCTTTCGTGGTGTTTGAGTGGGACTCAGTAACACTCCAGCTGATATTAATTGAGACCTGGATTGTATTGGCTCTTTCCTGGTGTATGAGTTTGACTCAGTAACACTCCAGCTGGTATTGATAGCGATCTGGATTGATTTCGCTCTTTTCTGATGAGTGAGTGGGACTCAGTACCACTCCAGCTGGTATTAATAGAGGTCTGGATCGAATTCTCAGGCCTGGTCTGTGAGTGGGACTCAGTACCACTCCAGCTGGAATTAATAGAGGGTTGGATTGAATTGGCTCTTTCCTGGTGTGCGAATTGGAGTTAAGTCCTCTCCACCTAGTATTAAGAGAGGCCTGGATTGAATATGCTCTTTCCCGGTGGGTCAGTGGGACCCAGTACCACTCAAACTGGTATTAATAGAGGTCTCGATTGAATTGGCTCTTTCCTGCTGTGTGAGTGAGACTCAGTGCCACTCAAGATGGTATTAATGGAAGTCTGGATTGAATTGTCTCTTTGCTGCCGTCTGATTGGACTCAGTACCACTCCAGCTGATATTAATAGAGGCCTGGATTGAATTCGCTATTTCCTAGTGTGTGAGTGGGACTCAGTACCACTCCAGCAGGTATTAATAGTAACCTGGTTTGAATTGGCTCTGTCCTGTGTGAGAGTGGGACTCAGTACCACTCCAGCTGGTACTGATAGAGATGTCGATTGATTTGGCTCTTTCCTGGTGTATGAGTGTGGCTGAGTCCCACTCCAGCTGGTATTAAAAGAGTTCTGGATTGATTTGGCTCTTTCCTGGTGTGTGAGTGGGACTCGGTACCACTCCAGCTGGTATTAATAGAGGTCTGGATAGAATTGGCTGTTCCCTGGTGTGTGAGTGGGGCTTAGTCCCACTCCAGCTGGTATTAAGAGGACTGGATTGAAATGGCTCTTCCCTGGTGTGTGAGTGGGTTTCAGTACCACTCCAGCTGGTATTAATAGAGGCCGGGATTGAATTGGCACTTTCCTGGTGTGTGAGTGGGACTCAGTACCACTCCAGCTGGTATTAATAGAGGTCTGGATTGAGTTGCCTCTTTCCTGTTGTGTGAGTGGGATTCAGTGCCACTCCAGCTGGTATTAATAGATGCCTGGATTGAATTGGCTCTGTCCTGGTGTGAGAGTGGGATCAGTACCACTACAGCTGGTATTAATAGAGGTCTGGATTGAGTTGCCTCTTTCCTGTTGTGTGAGTGGGATTCAGTACGACTCCAGATGGTATTAATAGAGGCCTGGATTGAATTGGCACTGTCCTGGTGTGAGAGTGGGACTCAGTACCACTCCAGCTGGTACTTATAGAGATCTGGATTGATTTGTCTCTTTCCTGGTGTGTGAGTGGGGCTGCGTCGCACTCCAGCTGGTTTAATAGAGGTCTGGATTGAATTGGCTCTTCCCTGGTGCGTGAGTGGGGCTCAGTCCCACTCCAGATTGTATTAAGAGGTCTGGATTGAAATGGCGCTTCCCTGGTGTGTGAGTGGGGCTCATTCCCACTCCAGCCGCCAGGATTGAGGCCGGGATTGATTTGCATCTTTCCTGGTGTGTGAGTGGGTTTCTGTACCACTCCAGCTGGTATTACTAGAGGCCTGGATTGAATTGACACTTTCCTGGTGTGTGAGTGGGACTCAGTTCCACTCCAGCTGGTATTAAACGAGGTCTGGTTTGAATTGACTCTTTCCTGGTGTGTGAGTGGTGCTCAGTACCACTCCAGCAGGTATTAATAGAGGCCTGGATTGAACTGGCACTTACCTGGTGTGTGCGTGGGACTCGGTACCACTCCAGCTGGTATTAATAATGGCCTGGATTGAATTGGCACTTTGATGGTGTTTGATTGGGACTCAGTTCCACTCCAGCTGGTATTAATAGAGGCCTGGATTGAATTGGCACTTTCCTGGTGTTTGAGTGGGACTCAGTTCCACTCCAGCTGGTATTAATGGAGGCCTGGTTTGAAGTGATTCTTTCCTGGTGTGTGAGTGGGACTCTGTTCCACTCCAGCTGGTATACGTAGAGGCCTGGTTTAAATTGCCTCTTTCCTGGTGTGTGAGTGGGCCTCAGTACCACTCCAGCTGGCATTAATGTAGACCTGGATTGAATTGCCTCTTTCCTGGTGTGTGAGTTGGACTCAGTACTACTCCAGCTGGTATAAATAGAAACCTGGTTTGAATTGGCTCTTTCCTGGTGTGTGAGTGGGATTCAGTACCACTCCAGCTGTTATTAATAGTAACCTGGTTTGAATTGGCCCTGTCCTTGTGTGAGAGTGGGACTCAGTACCACTCCAGCTGGTATTAATAGAGACCTGGATTGAATTGCCTATTTCCTGGTGTGTGAGTGGGATTCAGAACCACTCCAGCTGTTACTTATAGAGATCTCGATTGAATTGCCTCTTTCCTGGTGTGTGAGTGAGACTCAGGACCACTCCAGCTGGTATTAATAGAGGCCTGGATTGAGTTGCCTCTTTCCTGGTGTGTGAGTGGGACTCGGTACCACTCCAGCTGGTATTAATAGAGGTCTGGATTGAATTGGCTGTTCCCTGGTGTGTGAGTGGGGCTTTGTCCCACTCCAGCTGGTATTAAGAGGACTGGATTGAAATGGCTCTTCACTGGTGTGTGAGTGGGTTTCAGTACCACTCCAGCTGGTATTAATAGAGGCCGGGATTGAATTGGCACTTTCCTGGTGTGTGAGCGGGACTCAGTACCACTCCAGCTGGTATTAACAGAGGTCTGGATTGAGTTGCCTCTTTCCTGTTGTGTGAGTGGGATTCAGTGCCACTCCAGCTGGTATTAATAGATGCCTGGATTGAATTGGCTCTGTCCTGGTGTGAGAGTGGGATCAGTACCACTACAGCTGGTATTAATAGAGGTCTGGATTGAGTTGCCTCTTTCCTGTTGTGTGAGTGGGATTCAGTACGACTCCAGATGGTATTAATAGAGGCCTGGATTGAATTGGCACTGTCCTGGTGTGAGAGTGGGACTCAGTACCACTCCAGCTGGTACTTATAGAGATCTCGATTGATTTGGCTCTTTCCTGGTGTGTGAGTGGGGCTGCGTCGCACTCCAGCTGGTATTAAAAGAGTTCTGGATTGATTTGGCTCTTTCCTGCGGTCTGAGTGGGACTCAGTACAACTCCAGCTGGTTTAATAGAGGTCTGGATTGAATTGGCTCTTCCCTGGTGCGTGAGTGGGGCTCAGTCCCACTCCAGATTGTATTAAGAGGTCTGGATTGAAATGGCGCTTCCCTGGTGTGTGAGTGGGGCTCATTCCCACTCCAGCCGCCAGGATTGAGGCCGGGATTGATTTGCATCTTTCCTGGTGTGTGAGTGGGTTTCTGTACCACTCCAGCTGGTATTACAAGAGGCCTGGATTGAATTGACACTTTCCTGGTGTGTGAGTGGGACTCAGTTCCACTCCAGCTGGTATTAAACGAGGTCTGGTTTGAATTGACTCTTTCCTGGAGTGTGAGTGGGACTCTGTTCCACTCCAGCTGGTAGAAATAGAGGCCTGGTTTAAATTGACTCTTTCCTGGTGTGTGAGTGGGGCTCATTACCACTCCAGCTGGTATCAATAGAGACCTGGATTGAATTGCCTCTTTCCTGGTGTGTGATTTGGATTCAGTAGACTCCAGCTGGTATTAATAGAATCCTGGTTTGAATTGGCTCTTTCCTGGTGTGTGAGTGGGGCTCAGTATCACTCCAGCAGCTATTAATAGAGGCCTGGATTGAATTGCCTCTTTCCTGGTGTGTGAGTGTTACTCGGTACCACTCCAGCTGGTATTAATGGAGGTCTGGATTGAACTTGCTCTTTCCTGGTCTGTGATTGGGACTCAGTAACACTCCAGCTGGTATTAATAGAGACCTGGATTGAATTGCCTCTTTCCTGGTGTGTGAGTGGTGCTCAGTACCACTCCAGCAGGTATTAATAGAGGCCTGGATTGAACTGGCACTTACCTGGTGTGTGCGTGGGACTCGGTACCACTCCAGCTGGTATTAATAATGGCCTGGATTGAATTGGCACTTTGATGGTGTTTGATTGGGACTCAGTTCCACTCCAGCTGGTATTAATGGAGGCCTGGTTTGAAGTGATTCTTTCCTGGTGTGTGAGTGGGACTCTGTTCCACTCCAGCTGGTATACGTAGAGGCCTGGTTTAAATTGCCTCTTTCCTGGTGTGTGAGTGGGCCTCAGTACCACTCCAGCTGGCATTAATGGAGACCTGGATTGAATTGCCTCTTTCCTGGTGTGTGAGTTGGACTCAGTACTACTCCAGCTGGTATTAATAGAAACCTGGTTTGAATTGGCTCTTTCCTGGTGTGTGAGTGGGATTCAGTACCACTCCAGCTGTTATTAATAGTAACCTGGTTTGAATTGGCCCTGTCCTTGTGTGAGAGTGGGACTCAGTACCACTCCAGCTGGTATTAATAGAGACCTGGATTGAATTGCCTATTTCCTGGTGTGTGAGTGGGATTCAGAACCACTCCAGCTGGTACTTATAGAGATCTCGATTGAATTGCCTCTTTCCTGGTGTGTGAGTGAGACTCAGGACCACTCCAGCTGGTATTAATAGAGGCCTGGATTGAGTTGCCTCTTTCCTGGTGTGTGAGTGGGACTCGGTACCACTCCAGCTGGTATTAATAGAGGTCTGGATTGAATTGGCTGTTCCCTGGTGTGTGAGTGGGGCTTAGTCTCACTCCAGCTGGTATTAAGAGGACTGGATTGAAATGGCTCTTCCCTGGTGTGTGAGTGGGTTTCAGTACCACTCCAGCTGGTATTAATAGAGGCCGGGATTGAATTGGCACTTTCCTGGTGTGTGAGTGGGACTCAGTACCACTCCAGCTGGTATTAATAGAGGTCTGGATTGAGTTGCCTCTTTCCTGTTGTGTGAGTGGGATTCAGTGCCACTCCAGCTGGCATTAATTGAGACAGAGATTGAATTGCCTCTTTCCTGGTGTGTGAGTGGGATTCAGTACCACTCCAGCTGTTATTAATAGTAACCTGGTTTGAATTGGCCCTGTCCTTGTGTGAGAGTGGGACTCAGTACCACTCCAGCTGGTATTAATAGAGACCTGGATTGAATTGCCTATTTCCTGGTGTGTGAGTGGGATTCAGAACCACTCCAGCTGGTACTTATAGATATCTCGATTGAATTGCCTCTTTCCTGGTGTGTGAGTGAGACTCAGGACCACTCCAGCTGGTATTAATAGAGGCCTGGATTGAGTTGCCTCTTTCCTGGTGTGTGAGTGGGACTCGGTACCACTCCAGCTGGTATTAATAGAGGTCTGGATTGAATTGGCTGTTCCCTGGTGTGTGAGTGGGGCTTAGTCCCACTCCAGCTGGTATTAAGAGGACTGGATTGAAATGGCTCTTCCCTGGTGTGTGAGTGGGTTTCAGTACCACTCCAGCTGGTATTAATAGAGGCCGGGATTGAATTGGCACTTTCCTGGTGTGTGAGTGGGACTCAGTACCACTCCAGCTGGTATTAATAGAGGTCTGGATTGAGTTGCCTCTTTCCTGTTGTGTGAGTGGGATTCAGTGCCACTCTAGCTGGTATTAATAGATGCCTCGATTGATTTGGCTCTTTCCTGGTGTGTGCGTGGGGCTGCGTCGCACTCCAGCTGGTATTAAAAGAGTTCTGGATTGAATTGGCTCTTTCCTGCGGTCTGAGTGGGACTCAGTACAACTCCAGCTGGTTTAATAGAGGTCTGGATTGAATTGGCTCTTCCCTGGTGCGTGAGTGGGGCTCAGTCCCACTCCAGATTGTATTAAGAGGTCTGGATTGAAATGGCGCTTCCCTGGTGTGTGAGTGGGGCTCATTCCCACTCCAGCCGCCAGGATTGAGGCCGGGATTGATTTGCATCTTTCCTGGTGTGTGAGTGGGTTTCTGTACCACTCCAGCTGGTATTACTAGAGGCCTGGATTGAATTGACACTTTCCTGGTGTGTGAGTGGGACTCAGTTCCACTCCAGCTGGTATTAATAGAGGCCTGGATTGATTTGCCTCTTTCCTGGTGTGTGAGTGGGACTCGGTACAACTCCAGCTGGTATTAATAGTGGTCTGCATTGAATCGGCTCTTTCCTGGTCTGTGAGTGGGACTCAGTACCACTCCAGCTGGTATTAATAGAGGCCTGGATTGAATTGCCTCTTTGCTGGTGTGTGAGTGGGACTCGGTACCACTCCAAGCTGCTGTTAATAGATGTCTGGATTGAATTGGCTCTTTCCTGGTCTGTGAGTGGGACTCAGTAACACTCCAGCTGGTATTAATAGAGATCTGGATTGAATTGCCTCTTTCCTGGTGTGTGAGTCGGACTCAGTACCACTCCAGCTGGTATTAATAAAAACCTGGTATAAATTGGCTCTGTACTGGTGTGGGAGTGGGATTCAGTACCACTCCAGCTGGTATTAATAGAGACCTGAATTGATTTGGCTATTTCCTGGTGTGTGAGTGGGATTCAGTACCACTCCAGCTGGTATTAATAGTAACCTGGTTTGAATAGGCTCTGTCCTGGTGTGAGAGTGGGGCTCATTACCACTCCGGCTGGTATCAATAGAGACCTGGATTGAATTGCCTCTTTCCTGGTGTGTGATTTGGATTCAGTACCACTCCAGCTGGTATTAATAGAATCCTGGTTTGAATTGGCTCTTTCCTGGTGTGTGAGCGGGGCTCAGTATCACTCCAGCAGCTATTAATAGAGGCCTGGATTGAATTGCCTCTTTCCTGGTGTGTTAGTGGGACCCGGTACCACTCCAGCTGGTATTAATGGAGGTCTGGATTGAATTGGCTCTTTCCTGGTTTGTGAGTGGGACTCAGTAACACTCCAGCTGGTATTAATAGAGACCTGGATTGAATTGCCTATTTCCTGGTGTGTGAGTGGTGCTCAGCACCACTCCAGCAGGTATTAATGAAAACCAGTTTTGAATTAGCTCTGTCCTGGTGTGAGAGTTGGATTCTGTTCCTCTCCATCTGGTATTAATAGATGTCTCCATTGAACTGCCTCTTTTCTGGTGTGTGAGTGGGACTCAGTTCCACTCCAACTGGTATTAATAGAGGCCTGGTTTGAACTGGCACTTACCTGGTGTGTGCGTGGGACTCGGTACCACTCCAGCTGGTATTAATAATGGCCTGGATTGAATTGGCACTTTCCTGGTGTTTGAGTGGGACTCAGTTCCACTCCAGCTGGTATTAATGGAGGCCTGGTTTGAAGTGACTCTTTCCTGGTGCGTGAGTGGGACTCTGTTCCACTCCAGCTGGTATACGTAGAGGCCTGGTTTAAATTGACTCTGTCCTGGTGTGAGAGTGGGGCTCATTACCACTCCGGCTGGTATCAATAGAGACCTGGATTGAATTGCCTCTTTCCTGGTGTGTGATTTGGATTCAGTACCACTCCAGCTGGTATTAATAGAATCCTGGTTTGAATTGGCTCTTTCCTGGTGTGTGAGCGGGGCTCAGTATCACTCCAGCAGCTATTAATAGAGGCCTGGATTGAATTGCCTCTTTCCTGGTGTGTTAGTGGGACCCGGTACCACTCCAGCTGGTATTAATGGAGGTCTGGATTGAATTGGCTCTTTCCTGGTTTGTGAGTGGGACTCAGTAACACTCCAGCTGGTATTAATAGAGACCTGGATTGAATTGCCTATTTCCTGGTGTGTGAGTGGTGCTCAGCACCACTCCAGCAGGTATTAATGAAAACCAGGTTTGAATTAGCTCTGTCCTGGTGTGAGAGTTGGATTCTGTTCCTCTCCATCTGGTATTAATAGATGTCTCCATTGAACTGCCTCTTTCCTGGTGTGTGAGTGGGACTCAGTTCCACTCCAACTGGTATTAATAGAGACCTGGTTTGAACTGGCACTTACCTGGTGTGTGCGTGGGACTCGGTACCACTCCAGCTGGTATTAATAATGGCCTGGATTGAATTGGCACTTTCCTGGTGTTTGAGTGGGACTCAGTTCCACTCCAGCTGGTATTAATGGAGGCCTGGTTTGAAGTGACTCTTTCCTGGTGCGTGAGTGGGACTCTGTTCCACTCCAGCTGGTATACGTAGAGGGCTGGTTTAAATTGACTCTTTCCTGGTGTGTGAGTGGGCCTCAGTACCACTCCAGCTGGCATTAATGGAGACCTGGATTGAATTGCCTCTTTCCTGGTGTGTGAGTTGGACTCAGTACCACTCCAGCTGGTATTAATAGAAACCTGGTTTGAATTGGCTCTTTCCTGGTGTGTGAGTGGGGATCAGTATCACTCCAGCAGCTATTAATAGAGGCCTGGATTGAATTGCCTCTTTCCTGGTGTGTTAGTGGGACTCGGTACCACTCCAGCTGGTATTAATGGAGGTCTGGATTGAATTGGCTCTTTCCTGGTCTGTGAGTGGGACTCAGTAAAACTCCAGCTGGTATTAATAGAGACCTGGATTGAATTGCCTCTTTCCTGGTGTGTGAGTGGTGCTCAGCACCACTCCAGCAGGTATTAATGAAAACCAGGTTTGAATTGGCTCTGTCCTGGTGTGAGAGTTGGATTCTGTACCTCTCCATCTGGTATTAATAGATGTCTGCATTGAACTGCCTCTTTTCTGGTGTGTGAGTGGGACTCAGTTCCACTCCAACTGGTATTAATAGAGGCCTGGATTGAACTTGCACTTACCTGGTGTGTGCGTGGGACTCGGTACCACTCCAGCTGGTATTAATAATGGCCTGGATTGAATTGGCACTTTCCTGGTGTTTGAGTGGGACTGAGTTCCACTCCAGCTGGTATTAATGGAGGCCTGGTTTGAAGTGACTCTTTCCTGGTGTGTGAGTGGGACTCTGTTCCACTCCAGCTGGTATACGTAGAGGCCTGGTTTAAATTCACTCTTTCCTGGTGTGTGAGTGGGACTCGGTACCACTCCAGCTGGTATTAATAGAGGTCTGGATTGAATCGGCTCTTTCCTGGTCTGTGAGTGGGACTCAGTACCACTCCAGCTGGTATTAATAGATATCTGGATTGAATTGCCTCTTTCCTGGTGTGTGAGTCGGACTCAGTACCACTCCAGCTGGTATTAATAAAAACCTGGTTTAAATTGGCTCTGTACTGGTGTGGGAGTGGGATTCAGTACCACTCCAGCTGGTATTAATAGAGACCTGTATTGAATTGCCTATTTCCTGGTGTGTGAGTGGGATTCAGTACCACTCCAGCTGGTATTAATAGTAACCTGGTTTGAATTGGCTCTGTCCTGGTGTGAGAGTGGGACTGAGTTCCACTCCAGCTGGTATTAATGGAGGCCTGGTTTGAAGTGACTCTTTCCTGGTGTGTGAGTGGGACTCTGTTCCACTCCAGCTGGTATACGTAGAGGCCTGGTTTAAATTCACTCTTTCCTGGTGTGTGAGTGGGACTCGGTACCACTCCAGCTGGTATTAATAGAGGTCTGGATTGAATCGGCTCTTTCCTGGTCTGTGAGTGGGACTCAGTACCACTCCAGCTGGTATTAATAGATATCTGGATTGAATTGCCTCTTTCCTGGTGTGTGAGTCGGACTCAGTACCACTCCAGCTGGTATTAATAAAAACCTGGTTTAAATTGGCTCTGTACTGGTGTGGGAGTGGGATTCAGTACCACTCCAGCTGGTATTAATAGAGACCTGTATTGAATTGCCTATTTCCTGGTGTGTGAGTGGGATTCAGTACCACTCCAGCTGGTATTAATAGTAACCTGGTTTGAATTGGCTCTGTCCTGGTGTGAGAGTGGGACTCAGTACCACTCCAGCTGGTACTTATAGAGATCTCGATTGATTTGGCTCTTTCCTGGTGTGTGATTGGGGCTGAGTCCCACTCCAGCTGGTATTAAAAGAGTTCTGGATTGAATTGGCTCTTTAATGGTGTGTGAGCGGGACTCGTTACCACTCCAGCAGCTATTAATAGAGGTCTGGATTGAATTGGCTCTTCCCTGGTGTGTGAGTGGGGCTCAGTACCACTCCAGCTGGTATTAATAAAAACCTGGTTTGAATTGGCTCTGTCCTGGTGTGTGAGTGGGACTCAGTACCTCTCCATCTGGTATTAATAGATGTCTGCATTGAATTGCCTCTTTCCTGGTATGCGAGTTGGACTCAGTGCCACTCCAGATGGTATTTATAGAGGTCTGGATTGAATCGTCTCTTCCCTCATCTGTGAGTGGGACTCAGTACCACTCCAGCTGTTATTAATAGAGACCTGGATTGAATTGCCTCTTTCCTTGTGTGTGACTGGGACTCAGTACCACTCCAGCTGGTATGAATAGTCACCTGGTTTGAATTGGCACTGTCCTGGTGTGACAGTGGGATTCAGTACCACTCCAGCTGGCATTAATTGAGACAGAGATTGAATTGCCTCTTTCCTGGTGTGTGAGTGGGATTCAGTACCACTCCAGCTGTTATTAATAGTAACCTGGTTTGAATTGGCCCTGTCCTTGTGTGAGAGTGGGACTCAGTACCACTCCAGCTGGTATTAATAGAGACCTGGATTGAATTGCCTATTTCCTGGTGTGTGAGTGGGATTCAGAACCACTCCAGCTGGTACTTATAGAGATCTCGATTGAATTGCCTCTTTCCTGGTGTGTGAGTGAGACTCAGGACCACTCCAGCTGGTATTAATAGAGGCCTGGATTGAGTTGCCTCTTTCCTGGTGTGTGAGTGGGACTCGGTACCACTCCAGCTGGTATTAATAGAGGTCTGGATTGAATTGGCTGTTCCCTGGTGTGTGAGTGGGGCTTAGTCCCACTCCAGCTGGTATTAAGAGGACTGGATTGAAATGGCTCTTCCCTGGTGTGTGAGTGGGTTTCAGTACCACTCCAGCTGGTATTAATAGAGGCCGGGATTGAATTGGCACTTTCCTGGTGTGTGAGTGGGACTCAGTACCACTCCAGCTGGTATTAATAGAGGTCTGGATTGAGTTGCCTCTTTCCTGTTGTGTGAGTGGGATTCAGTGCCACTCCAGCTGGCATTAATTGAGACAGAGATTGAATTGCCTCTTTCCTGGTGTGTGAGTGGGATTCAGTACCACTCCAGCTGTTATTAATAGTAACCTGGTTTGAATTGGCCCTGTCCTTGTGTGAGAGTTGGACTCAGTACCACTCCAGCTGGTATTAATAGAGACCTGGATTGAATTGCCTATTTCCTGGTGTGTGAGTGGGATTCAGAACCACTCCAGCTGGTACTTATAGATATCTTCATTGAATTGCCTCTTTCCTGGTGTGTGAGTGAGACTCAGGACCACTCCAGCTGGTATTAATAGAGGCCTGGATTGAGTTGCCTCTTTCCTGTTGTGTGAATGGGACTCGGTACCACTCCAGCTGGTAGTAATAGAGGTCTGGATTGAATTGGCTGTTCCCTGGTGTGTGAGTGGGGCTTAGTCCCACTCCAGCTGGTATTAATAGAGACCTGGATTGAATTGCCTATTTCCTGGTGTGTGAGTGGGATTCAGAACCACTCCAGCTGGTACTTATAGATATCTCGATTGAATTGCCTCTTCCCTGGTGTGTGAGTGGGTTTCAGTACCACTCCAGCTGGTATTAATAGAGGCCGGGATTGAATTGGCACTTTCCTGGTGTGTGAGTGGGACTCAGTACCACTCCAGCTGGTATTAATAGAGGTCTGGATTGAGTTGCCTCTTTCCTGTTGTGTGAGTGGGATTCAGTGCCACTCCAGCTGGTATTAATAGATGCCTGGATTGAATTGGCTCTGTCCTGGTGTGAGAGTGGGATCAGTACCACTACAGCTGGTATTAATAGAGGTCTGGATTGAGTTGCCTCTTTCCTGTTGTGTGAGTGGGATTCAGTACGACTCCAGATGGTATTAATAGAGGCCTGGATTGAATTGGCACTGTCCTGGTGTGAGAGTGGGACTCAGTACCACTCCAGCTGGTACTTATAGAGATCTCGATTGATTTGGCTCTTTCCTGGTGTGTGCGTGGGGCTGCGTCGCACTCCAGCTGGTATTAAAAGAGTTCTGGATTGAATTGGCTCTTTCCTGCGGTCTGAGTGGGACTCAGTACAACTCCAGCTGGTTTAATAGAGGTCTGGATTGAATTGGCTCTTCCCTGGTGCGTGAGTGGGGCTCAGTCCCACTCCAGATTGTATTAAGAGGTCTGGATTGAAATGGCGCTTCCCTGGTGTGTGAGTGGGGCTCATTCCCAACTCCAGCCGCCAGGATTGAGGCCGGGATTGATTTGCATTTTTCCTGGTGTGTGAGTGGGTTTCTGTACCACTTCAGCTGGTATTACTAGAGGCCTGGATTGAATTGACACTTTCCTGGTGTGTGAGTGGGACTCAGTTCCACTCCAGCTGGTATTAAATGAGGTCTGGTTTGAATTGACTCTTTCCTGGTGTGTGAGTGGGACTCAGTTCCACTCCAGCTGGTAGAAATAGAGGCCTGGTTTAAATTGACTCTTTGCTGGTGTGTGAGTGGGGCTCATTACCACTCCAGCTGGTATCAATAGAGACCTGGATTGAATTGCCTCTTTCCTGGTGTGTGATTTGGATTCAGTACCACTCCAGCTGGTATTAATAGAATCCTGCTTTGAATTGGCTCTTTCCTGGTGTGTGAGTGGGGCTCAGTATCACTCCAGCAGCTATTAATAGAGGCCTGGATTGAATTGCCTCTTTCCTGGTGTGTGAGTGTTACTCGGTACCACTCCAGCTGGTATTAATGGAGGTCTGGATTGAACTGGCTCTTTCCTGGTCTGTGAGTGGGACTCAGTAACACTCCAGCTGGTATTAATAGAGACCTGGATTGAATTGCCTCTTTCCTTGTGTGTGCGTGGGACTCAGTACCACTCCAGCAGTATTAATAGAGGCCTGGATTGAACTCGCACTTACCTGATGTGTGCGTGGGACTCGGTACCACTCCAGCTGGTATTAATAATGGCCTGGATTGAATTGGCACTTTGATGGTGTTTGATTGGGACTCAGTTCCACTCCAGCTGGTATTAATGGAGGCCTGGTTTGAAGTGATTCTTTCCTGGTGTGTGAGTGGGACTCTGTTCCACTCCAGCTGGTATACGTAGAGGCCTGGTTTAAATTGCCTCTTTCCTGGTGTGTGAGTGGGCCTCAGTACCACTCCAGCTGGCATTAATGGAGACCTGGATTGAATTGCCTCTTTCCTGGTGTGTGAGTTGGACTCAGTACTACTCCAGCTGGTATTAATAGAAACCTGGTTTGAATTGGCTCTTTCCTGGTGTGTGAGTGGGGCTCAGTACCACTCCAGCTGGTATTAATAGAGGCCTGGATTGATTTGCCTCTTTCCTGGTGTGTGAGTGGGACTCGGTACAACTCCAGCTGGTATTAATAGAGGTCTGGATTGAATCGGCTCTTTCCTGGTCGGTGAGTGGGACTCAGTACCACTCCAGCTGGTATTAATAGAGGCCTGGATTGAATTGCCTCTTTGCTGGTGTGTGAGTGGGACTCGGTACCACTCCAAGCTGCTGTTAATAGATGTCTGGATTGAATTGGCTCTTTCCTGGTCTGTGAGTGGGACTCAGTAACACTCCAGCTGGTATTAATAGAGATCTGGATTGAATTGCCTCTTTCCTGGTGTGTGAGTCGGACTCAGTACCACTCCAGCTGGTATTAATAAAAACCTGGTTTAAATTGGCTCTGTACTGGTGTGGGAGTGGGATTCAGTACCACTCCAGCTGGTATTAATAGAGACCTGTATTGATTTGGCTATTTCCTGGTGTGTGAGTGGGATTCAGTACCACTCCAGCTGGTATTAATAGTAACCTGGTTTGAATTGGCTCTGTCCTGGTGTGAGAGTGGGGCTCATTACCACTCCGGCTGGTATCAATAGAGACCTGGATTGAATTGCCTCTTTCCTGGTGTGTGATTTGGATTCAGTACCACTCCAGCTGGTATTAATAGAATCCTGGTTTGAATTGGCTCTTTCCTGGTGTGTGAGCGGGGCTCAGTATCACTCCAGCAGCTATTAATAGAGGCCTGGATTGAATTGCCTCTTTCCTGGTGTGTTAGTGGGACCCGGTAACACTCCAGCTGGTATACGTAGAGGCCTGGTTTAAATTGACTCTTTCCTGGTGTGTGAGTGGGCCTCAGTACCACTCCAGCTGGCATTAATGGAGACCTGGATTGAATTGCCTCTTTCCTGATGTGTGAGTTGGACTCAGTACCACTCCAGCTGGTATTAATAGAAACCTGGTTTGAATTGGCTCTTTCCTGGTGTGTGAGTGGGGCTCAGTATCACTCCAGCAGCTATTAATAGAGGCCTGGATTGAATTGCCTCTTTCCTGGTGTGTTAGTGGGACTCGGTACCACTCCAGCTGGTATTAATGGAGGTCTGGATTGAATTGGCTCTTTCCTGGTCTGTGAGTGGGACTCAGTAAAACTCCAGCTGGTATTAATAGAGACCTGGATTGAATTGCCTCTTTCCTGGTGTGTGAGTGGTGCTCAGCACCACTCCAGTAGGTATTAATGAAAACCAGGTTTGAATTGGCTCTGTCCTGGTGTGAGAGTTGGATTCTGTACCTCTCCATCTGGTATTAATAGATGTCTGCATTGAACTGCCTCTTTTCTGGTGTGTGAGTGGGACTCAGTTCCACTCCAACTGGTATTAATAGAGGCCTGGATTGAACTTGCACTTACCTGGTGTGTGCGTGGGACTCGGTACCACTCCAGCTGGTATTAATAATGGCCTGGATTGAATTGGCACTTTCCTGGTGTTTGAGTGGGACTGAGTTCCACTCCAGCTGGTATTAATGGAGGCCTGGTTTGAAGTGACTCTGTCCTGGTGTGTGAGTGGGACTCCTTTCCACTCCAGCTGGTATACGTAGAGGCCTGGTTTAAATTCACTCTTTCCTGGTGTGTGAGTGGGCCTCAGTACCACTCCAGCTGGCATTAATGGAGACCTGGATTGAATTGCCTCTTTCCTGGTGTGTGAGTTGGACTCAGTACCGCTCCAGCTGGTATTAATAGAAACCTGGTTTGAATTGGCTCTTTCCTGGTGTGTGAGTGGGGCTCAGTACCACTCCAGCTGGTATTAATAGAGGCCTTGATTGATTTGCCTCTTTCCTGGTGTGTGAGTGGGACTCGGTACCACTCCAGCTGGTATTAATAGAGGTCTGGATTGAATCGGCTCTTTCCTGGTCTGTGAGTGGGACTCAGTACCACTCCAGCTGGTATTAATAGATATCTGGATTGAATTGCCTCTTTCCTGGTGTGTGAGTCGGACTCAGTACCACTCCAGCTGGTATTAATAAAAACCTGGTTTAAATTGGCTCTGTACTGGTGTGGGAGTGGGATTCAGTACCACTCCAGCTGGTATTAATAGAGACCTGTATTGAATTGCCTATGTCCTGGTGTGTGAGTGGGATTCAGTACCACTCCAGCTGGTATTAATAGTAACCTGGTTTGAATTGGCTCTGTCCTGGTGTGAGAGTGGGACTCAGTACCACTCCAGCTGGTACTTTTAGAGATCTCGATTGATTTGGCTCTTTCCTGGTGTGTGATTGGGGCTGAGTTCCACTCCAGCTGGTATTAAAAGAGTTCTGGATTGAATTGGCTCTTTAATGGTGTGTGAGCGGGACTCGTTACCACTCCAGCAGCTATTCATAGAGGTCTGGATTGAATTGGCTCTTCCCTGGTTTGTGAGTGGGGCTCAGTACCACTCCAGCTGGTATTAATAAAAACCTGGTTTGAATTGGCTCTGTCCTGGTGTGTGAGTGGGACTCAGTACCTCTCCATCTGGTTTTAATAGATGTCTGCATTGAATTGCCTCTTTCCTGGTATGCGAGTTGGACTCAGTGCCACTCCAGATGGTATTTATAGAGGTCTGGATTGAATCGTCTCTTCCCTCATCTGTGAGTGGGACTCAGTACCACTCCAGCTGTTATTAATAGAGACCTGGATTGAATTGCCTCTTTCCTTGTGTGTGACTGGGACTCAGTGCCACTCCAGCTGGTATGAATAGTCACCTGGTTTGAATTGGCACTGTCCTGGTGTGACAGTGGGATTCAGTACCACTCCAGCTGGCATGAATTGAGACAGAGATTGAATTGCCTCTTTCCTGGTGTGTGAGTGGGATTCAGTACCACTCCAGCTGTTATTAATAGTAACCTGGTTTGAATTGGCCCTGTCCTTGTGTGAGAGTGGGACTCAGTACCACTCCAGCTGGTATTAATAGAGACCTGGATTGAATTGCCTATTTCCTGGTGTGTGAGTGGGACTCAGAACCACTCCAGCTGGTACTTATAGAGATCTCGATTGAATTGCCTCTTTCCTGGTGTGTGAGTGAGACTCAGGACCACTCCAGCTGGTATTAATAGAGGCCTGGATTGAGTTGCCTCTTTCTTGGTGTGTGAGTGGGACCCGGTACCAGTCCAGCTGGTATTAATAGAGGTCTGGATTGAATTGGCTCTTCCCTGGTGTGTGAGTGGGGCTTAGTCCCACTCCAGTTGGTATTAAGAGGTCTGGATTGATATGGCTCTTCCCTGGTGTGAGTGGAGCTCAGTCCATCTCCAGTCGCTAGAAATAGAGGCCTGGAATGATTTGGCTCTTTCCTGGTGTGTGAGTGGGTTCAGTACCACTCCAGCTGGTATTAATAGAGGCCTGGATTGAATTGGCTCTTTCCTGGTGTGTGAGTGGGACTCAGTACCACTCCAGCTGGTATTAATAGAGGCCTGGATTGAATTGCCTCTTTCCTGGTGTGTGAGTGGGACTCGGTAACACTCCAGCTGGTGTTAATAGAGGTCTGGATTGAATTGGCTCTTCCCTGGTGTGTGAGTGGGGCTCAGTACCACTCCAGCTGGTATTAATAAAAACCTTGTTTGAATTGGCTCTGTCCTGGTGTGTGAGTGGGTCTCAGTACCTCTCCATATGGTATTAATAGATGTCTGCTTTGAATTGCCTCTTTCCTGGTGTGTGAGTGGGACTCAGTACCACTCCAGCTGGTATTTGCAGACATCTCGATAGATTTGGCTCTTTTGGGCGGCACAGTGGCGCAGTGGTTAGCACCGCAGCCTCACAGCTCGAGGGACCCGGGTTCGATTCCGGGTACTGCCTGTGTGGAGTTTGCAAGTTCTCCCTGTGTCTGCGTGGGTTTTCTCCGGTTGCTCCGGTTTCCTCCCACAAGCCAAAAGACTTGCAGGTTGACAGGTAAATTGGCCATTATAAATTGTCACTAGTATAGGTAGGTGGTAGGGAAATATAGGGATAGGTGGGGATGTATGTTGGGAATATGGGATTAGTGTAGGATTAGTATAAATGGGTGGTTGATGTTCGGCACAGACTCGGTGGGCCGAAGGGCCAGTTTCAGTGCTGTATCTCTAATCTAATCTTTCCTGGTGTGTGAGTGTGATTCAGTACCACTCCAGCTGGTATTAATAGAAACCTGGTTTGAATTGGCTCTTTCCTGGTATGAGAGTGGGACTCAGTACCACTCCAGCTGGTATTAAAAGAGTTCTGGATTGATTTGGCTCTTTCCTGGTGTGTGAGTGGGACTCGGTACCACTCCAGCTGGTATTAATAGAGGTCTGGTTTGAATTGGCTCTTCCCTGGTGTGTGAGTGGGGCTTCGTCCCACTCCAGTTGGTATTAAGAGGTCTGGATTGAAATGGCTCTTCCCTGGTGTGTGAGTGGAGCTCAGTCCATCTCCAGTCGCTAGAAATAGAGGCCTGGAATGATTTGGCTCTTTCCTGGTGTGTGAGTGGGTTCAGTACCACTCCAGCTGGTATTAATAGAGGCCTGGATTGAATTGGCTCTTTCCTGGTGTGTGAGTGGGACTCAGTACCACTCCAGCTGGTATTAATAGAGGTCTGGATTGAAGTGACTCTTTCCTGGTGTGTGAGTGGGACTCTGTTCCACTCCAGCTGGTATAAGTAGAGGCCTTTTTTAAATTGACTCTTTCCTGGTGTGTGAGTGGGGCCTCAGTCCCACTCCAGCTGGCATTAATAGAGACCTGGATTGAATTGCCTCTTTCCTGGTGTTTGAGTTGGACTCAGTACCACTCCAGCTGTTATTAATAGAAACCTGGTTTGAATTGGCTCTTTCCTGGTGTGTGAGTGGGACTCAGTACCACTCCAGCTGGTATTAATAGAGGTCTGGATTGAAGTGACTCTTTCCTGGTGTGTGAGTGGGACTCTGTTCCACTCCAGCTGGTATAAGTAGAGGCCTTTTTTAAATTGACTCTTTCCTGGTGTGTGAGTGGGGCCTCAGTCCCACTCCAGCTGGCATTAATAGAGACCTGGATTGAATTGCCTCTTTCCTGGTGTGTGAGTGGGACTCGGTACCACTCAAGCTGGTATTAATAGAGGACTGGATTGAATTGGCTCTTTCCTGGTCTGTGAGTGGGACTCAGTACCACTCCAGCTGGTGTAAATAGATGTCTGGATTGAATTGGTTCTTCCGTGGTGTGTTAGTTGGGCTCAGTACCACTCCAGCTGGTATTAATAAAACCTGGTTTGAATTGGCTCTGTCCTGGTGTGTGAGTGGGACTCAGTACCACTCCAGCTGTTATTAATAGTAACCTGGTTTGAATTGGCTCTGTCCTGGTGTGAGAGTGGGACTCGGTACCACTCCAGCTGGTATTTATAGAGGTCTGGATTGATTTGGCTTATCCCTGGTGTGTGAGTGGGGCTTAGTGCCACTCCAGCTGGTATTAAGAGGTCTGGATTGAAATGGCTCTTCCCTGGTGATTGATTGGAGCTCAGTCCATCTCCTGTCGCTAGAAATAGAGGCCTGGAATGATTTGGCTCTTTCCTTGTGTATGAGTCGGGCTGAGTCCCACTCCAGCTGGTAGTAAAAGAGTTCTGGATTGATTTGGCTCTTTCCTGGTGTGTGAGCGGGACTCGGTACCACTCCAGCTGGTATTAATAGAGGTCTGGATTGAATTGGCTCATCCCTGGTGTGTGAGTGGGGCTTAGTGCCACTCCAGCTGGTATTAATAGAGGTCTGGATTGAAGTGACTCTTTCCTGGTGTGTGAGTGGGACTCTGTTCCACTCCAGCTGGTATAAGTAGAGGCCTGGTTTAATTTGACTCTTTCCTGGTGTGTGAGTGGGCCTCAGTACCACTCCAGCTGGCATTAATAGAGACCTGGATTGAATTGCCTCTTTCCTGGTGTGTGAGTTGGACTCAGTACCTTTCCAGCTGGTATTAATAGAAACCTGGTTTGAATTGGCTCTTTCCTGGTGTGTAAGTGGGGCTCAGTACCACTCCAGCTGGTATTAATAGAGGGTGGATTGAATTGCCTCTTTCCTGGTGTGTGAGTGGGACTCGGTACCACTCCAGCTGGTATTAATAGAGGTCTGGATTGAACTGGCTCTTTCCTGGTGTGTGAGTGGGATTCAGTAACACTCCAGCTGCTATTAATAGTAACCTGGTTTGAATTGGCTCTGTCCTGGTGTGAGAGTGGGACTCAGTACCACTCCAGCTGATACTTATAGAGATCTCGATTGATTTGGCTCTTTCCTGGTGTGTGATTGGGGCTGAGTCCCACTCCAGCTGGTATTAAAAGAGTTCTGGATTGAATTGGCTCTTTAATTGTGTGTGAGCGGGACTCGTTACCACTCCAGCTGGTACTAATAGAGGCCTGGTTTAAATTGACTCTTTCCTGGTGTGTGAGTGGGCCTCAGTACCACTCCAGCTGGCATTAATAGAGACCTGGATTGAATTGCCTCTTTCCTGGTGTGTGAGTTGGACTCAGTACCACTCCAACTGGTATTAATAGAAACCTGGTTTGAATTGGCTCATTCCTGGTGTGTGAGTGGGGCTCAGTACCACTCCAGCTGGTATTAATAGAGGGTGGATTGAATTGACTCTTTCCTGGTGTGTGAGTGGGACTCGGTTACCACTCCAGCTGGTATTAACAGAGGTCTGCATTGAATTGGCTCTTTCCTGGTCTGTGAGTGGGACTCAGTACCACTCCAGCTGGTATTAATAGAGGCCTGGATTGAATTGCCTCTTTCCTGAAGTGTGAGTGGGACTCAGTACCACTCCAGCTGGTGTTAATAGAGGTCTGGATTGAATTGCCTATTTCCTGGTGTGTGAGTGTGATTCAGTACCACTCCAGCTTCTATTAATAGTAACCTGGTTTGAATTGGCTCTGTCCTGGTGTGAGAGTGGGACTCAGTACCACTCCAGCTGATACTTATAGAGATCTCGATTGATTTGGCTCTTTCCTGGTGTGTGCTTGGGGCTGAGTCCCACTCCAGCTGGTATTAAAATAGTTCTGGATTGAATTGGCTCTTTAATGGTGTGTGAGCGGGACTCGTTACCACTCCAGCTGGTATTAATAGAGGTCTGGATTGAATTGGCTCTTCCCTGGTGTGTGAGTGGTGCTCAGTACCACTCCAGCTGGTATTAATAAAAACCTGGTTTGAATTGGCTCTGTCCTGGTGTGTGAGTGGGACTCAATACCTCTCCATCTGGTTTTAATAGATGTCTGCATTGATTTGCCTCTTTCCTGGTGTGCGAGTGGGACTCAGTACCACTCCAGCACGTATTTCTAGAGGTCTGTATTGAAACGGCTCTTCCCTCGTCTGTGAGTGGGACTCAGTACCACTCCAGCTGTTATTAATAGAGACCTGGATTGAATTGCCTCTTTCCTGGTGTGTGACTGGGACTCAGTACCACTCCAGCTGGTCTGAATAGTAACCTGGTTTGAATTGGCTCTGTCCTGGTGTGGGAGTGGGATTCAGTACCACTCCAGCTGGCATTAATAGAGACAGAGATTGAATTGCCTCTTTCCTGGTGTGTGAGTGATATTCAGTACCACTCCAGCTGTTATTAATAGTAACCTGGTTTGAATTGGCTCTGTCCTGGTGTGACAGTGGGATTCAGTACCACTCCAGCTGGTATTAATGGAGACCTGGAATGAATTGCCTATTTCCTGGTGTGTGAGTGGGATTCAGTACCACTCCAGCTGGTACTTATAGAGATCACGATTGAATTTTCACTTACCTGGTGTGTGCGTGGGACTCGGTACCACTCCAGCTGGTATTAATAATGGCCTGGATTGAATTGGCACTTTCCTGGTGTTTGAGTGGGACTCAGTTCCACTCCAGCTGGTATTAATAGAGGCCCGGTATGAAGTGACTCTTTCCTGGTGTGTGAGTGGGACTCTGTTCCACTCCAGCTGGTATAAGTAGAGGCCTGGTTTAAATTGACTCTTTCCTGGTGTGTGAGTGGGCCTAAGTACCACTCCAGCTGGCATTAATAGAGAACTGGATTGAATAGCCTCTTTCCTGGTGTGTGAGTTGGACTCAGTACTACTCCAGCTGGTATTAATAGAAACCTGGTTTGAATTGGCTCTTTCCTGGTGTGTGAGTGGGGCTCAGTACCACTCCAGCTGGTATTAATAGAGGGTGGATTGAACTGCCTCTTTCCTGGTGTGTGAGTGGGACTCGGTACCACTCCAGCTGGTGTTAATAGAGGTCTGGATTGAATTGGCTCTTTCCTGGTCTGTGAGTGGGACTCAGTAACACTCCAGCTGGTATTAATAGAGATCTGGATTGAATTGCCTCTTTCCTGGTGTGTGAGTCGGACTCGGTACCACTCCAGCTGGTGTTAATAGAGGTCTGGGTTGAATTGGCTCTTTTCTGGTCTGTGAGTGGGACTCAGTAACACTCCAGCTGGTATTAATAGAGATCTGGATTGCATTGGCTCTTCCCTTGTGTGTGAGTGGGGCTCAGTACCACTCCAGCTGGTATTAATAAAAACCTGGTTTGAATTGGCTCTGTCCTGGTGTGTGAGTGGGACTCAGTACCTCTCCATCTGATTTTAATCGATGTCTGCATTGAATTGCCTCTTTCCTGGTGTGCGAGTGGGAGTCAGTACCGCTCCAGCTGGTATTTGTAGAGGTCTGGATTGAATCGGCTCTTCCCACGTCTGTGAGTGGGACTCAGTACCACTCCAGCTGTTATTAATAGAGACCAGGATTGAATTGCCTCTTTTCTGGTGTGTGACTGGGACTCAGTAGCACTCCAGCTGGTATGAATAGTAACCTGGTTTGAATTGGCTCTGTCCTGGTGTGACAGTGGGATTCAGTACCACTCCAGCTGGCATTAATAGAGACAGAGATTGAATTGCCTCTTTCCTGGTGTGTGAGTGGAATTCAGTCCCACTCCAGCTGTTATTAATAGTAACCTGGTTTGAATTGGCTCTGTCCTGGTGTGACAGTGGGATTCAGTACCACTCCAGCTGGTATTAATAGAGACCTGGATTATATTGCCTATTTCCTGGTGTGTGAGTGGGATTCAGTACCACTCCAGCTGGTACTTATAGAGATCACGATTGAATTGCCTCTTTCCTGGTGTGTGAGTGGGACTCAGTTCCACTGCCGTTGGTATTAATAGAGGCCTGGATTGAATTGGCACTTACCTGGTGTGTGCGTGGGACTCGGTACCACTCCAGCTGGTATTAATATTGGCCTGGATTGAATTGGCACTTTCATGGTGTTTGATTGGGACTCAGTTCCACTCCAGCTGGTATTAATAGAGGCCTGGTTTGAAGTGACTCTTTCCTGGTGTGTGAGTGGGACTCTGTTCCACTCCAGCTGGTAGAAGTAGAGGCCTGGTTTTAATTGACTCTTTCCTGGTGTGTGAGTGGGCCTAAGTACCACTCCAGCTGGCATTAATAGAGAACTGGATTGAATATCCTCTTTCCTGGTGTGTGAGTTGGACTCAGTACCACTCCAGCTGGTATTAATAGAAACCTGGTTTGAATTGGCTCTTTCCTGGTGTGTGAGTGGGGCTCAGTACCACTCCAGCTGGTATTAATAGAGGGTGGATTGAACTGCCTCTTTCCTGGTGTGTGAGTGGGACTCGGTACCACTCCAGCTGGTGTTAATAGAGGTCTGGATTGAATTGGCTCTTTCCTGGTCTGTGAGTGGGACTCAGTAACACTCCAGCTGGTATTAATAGAGATCTGGATTGAATTGCCTCTTTCCTGGTGTGTGAGTGGGACTCAGTAACACTCCAGCTGGTATTAATAGAGATCTGGATTGAATTGGCTCTTCCCTTGTGTGTGAGTGGGGCTCAGTACCACTCCAGCTGGTATTAATAAAAACCTGGTTTGAATTGGCTCTGTCCTGGTGTGTGAGTGGGACTCAGTACCTCTCCATCTGGTTTTAATCGATGTCTGCATTGAATTGCCTCTTTCCTGGTGTGCGAGTGGGAGTCAGTACCGCTCCAGCTGGTATTTGTAGAGGTCTGGATTGAATCGGCTCTTCCCACGTCTGTGAGTGGGACTCAGTACCACTCCAGCTGTTATTAATAGAGACCAGGATTGAATTGCCTCTTTTCTGGTGTGTGACTGGGACTCGGTACCACTCCAGCTGGTATGAATAGTAACCTGGTTTGAATTGGCTCTTTCCTGAAGTGTGAGTGGGACTCAGTACCACTCCGGCTGGTGTTAATAGAGGTCTGGATTGAATTGCCTATTTCCTGGTGTGTGAGTGGGATTCAGTACCACTCCAGCCTCTATTAATAGTAACCTGGTTTGAATTGGCTCTGTCCTGGTGTGAGAGTGGGACTCAGTACCACTCCAGCTGGTACTTATAGAGATCTCGATTGATTTGGCTCTTTCCTGGTGTGTGCTTGGGGCTGAGTCCCACTCCAGCTGGTATTAAAAGAGTTCTGGATTGAATTGGCTCTTTAATGGTGTGTGAGCGGGACTCGTTACCACTCCAGCTGGTATTAATAGAGGTCTGGATTGAATTGGCTCTTCCCTGGTGTGTGAGTGGTGCTCAGTACCACTCGAGCTGGTATTAATAAAAACCTGGTTTGATTTGGCTCTGTCCTGGTGTGTGAGTGGGACTCACTACCTCTCCATCTGGTTTTAATAGATGTCTGCATTGAATTCCCTCTTTCCTGGTGTGCGAGTGGGACTCAGTACCACTCCAGCACGTATTTCTAGAGGTCTGGATTGAATCGGCTCTTCCCTCGTCTGTGAGTGGGACTCAGTACCACTCCAGCTGTTATTAATAGAGACCTGGATTGAATTGCCTCTTTCCTGGTGTGTGACTGGGACTCAGTACCACTCCAGCTGGTAAGAATAGTAACCTGGTTTGAATTGGCTCTGTCCTGGTGTGGGAGTGGGATTCAGTACCACTCCAGCTGGCAGTAATAGAGACAGAGATTGAATTGCCTCTTTCCTGGTGTGTGAGTGATATTCAGTACCACTCCAGCTGGTATGAATAGTAACCTGGTTTGAATTGGCTCTGTCCTGGTGTGACAGTGGGATTCAGTACCACTCCAGCTGGTATTAATGGAGACCTGGATTGAATTGCCTATTTCCTGGTGTGTGAGTGGGATTCAGTACCACTCCAGCTGGTACTTATAGAGATCACGATTGAATTGCCTCTTTCCTGGTGTGTGAGTGGGACTCAGTTCCACTGCAGCTGGTATTAATAGAGGCCTGGATTGAATTTTCACTTACCTGGTGTGTGCGTGGGACTCGGTACCACTCCAGCTGGTATTAATAATGGCCTGGTATGAAGTGACTCTTTCCTGGTGTGTGAGTGGGCCTAAGTACCACTCCAGCTGTCATTAATAGAGACCTGGATTGAATAGCCTCTTTCCTGGTGTGTGAGTTGGACTCAGTACCACTCCAGCTGGTATTAATAGAAACCTGGTTTGAATTGGCTCTTTCCTGGTGGGTGAGTGGGGCTCAGTACCACTCCATCTGGTATTAATAGAGGGTGGATTGAACTGCCTCTTTCCTGGTGTGTGAGTGGGACTCGGTACCACTCCAGCTGGTGTTAATAGATGTCTGGATTGAATTGGCTCTTTCCTGGTCTGTGAGTGGGACTCAGTAACACTCCAGCTGGTATTAATAGAGATCTGGATTGAATTGCCTCTTTCCTGGTGTGTGAGTCGGACTCGGTACCACTCCAGCTGGTGTTAATAGAGGTCTGGATTGAATTGGCTCTTTCCTGGTCTGTGAGTGGGACTCAGTAACACTCCAGCTGGTATTAATAGAGATCTGGATTGAATTGGCTCTTCCCTGGTGTGTGAGTGGGGCTCAGTACCACTCCAGCTGGTATTAATAAAAACCTGGATTGAATTGGCACTTACCTGGTATGTGCGTCGGACTCGGTACCACTCCAGCTGGTATTAATAATGGCCTGGATTGAATTGGCACTTTGATGGTGTTTGATTGGGACTCAGTTCCACTCCAGCTGGTATTAATAGATGCCTGGATTGAATTGGCATTTTCCTGGTGTTTGAGTGGGACTCAGTTCCACTCCAGCTGGTATTAATAGAGGCCTGGTATGAAGTGACTCTTTCCTGGTGTGTGAGTTGGACTCAGTACCACTCCAGCTGGTATTAATAGAAACCTGGTTTAAATTGACTCTTTCCTGCTGTGTGAGTGGGCCTCAGTACCACTCCAGCTGGCATTAATAGAGACCTGGATTGAATAGCCTCTTTCCTGGTGTGTGAGTTGGACTCAGTACCACTCCAGCTGGTATTAATAGAAACCTGGTTTGAATTGGCTCTTTCCTGGTGTTTGAGTGGGGCTCAGTACCACTCCAGCTGGTATTAATAGAGGGTGGATTGAACTGCCTCTTTCCTGGTGTGTGAGTGGGACTCGGTACCACTCCAGCTGGTGTTAATAGAGGTCTGGATTGAATTGGCTCTTTCCTGGTCTGTGAGTGGGACTCATTAACACTCCAGCTGGTGTTAATAGAGGTCTGGATTGAATTGGCTCTTTCCTGGAATGTGAGTGGGACTCAGTAACACTACAGCTGGTATTAATAGAGATCTGGATTGAATTGGCTCTTCCCTGGTGTGTGAGTGGGGCTCAGTACCACTCCAGCTGGTATTAATAAAAACCTGGTTTGAATTGGCTCTGTCCTGGTGTGTGAGTGGGACTCAGTACCTCTCCATCTGGTTTTAATAGATGTCTGCATTGAATTGCATCTTTCCTGGTGTGCGAGTGGGACTCAGTACCGCTCCAGCTGGTATTTGTAGAGGTCTGGATTGAATCGGCTCTTCCCTCGTCTGTGAGTGGGACTCAGTACCACTCCAGCTGTTATTAATAGAGACCAGGATTGAATTGCCTCTTTCCTGGTGTGTGACTGGGACTCAGTACCACTCCAGCTGGTATGAATAGTAACCTGGTTTGAATTGGCTCTGTCCTGGTGTGACAGTGGGATTCAGTACCACTCCAGCTGGCATTAATAGAGACAGAGATTGAATTGCCTCTTTCCTGGTGTGTGAGTGATATTCAGTACCACTCCAGCTGTTATTAATAGTAACCTGGTTTGAATTGGCTCTGTTCTGGTGTGACAGTGGGATTCAGTACCACTCCAGCTGGCATTAATAGAGACAGAGATTGAATTGCCTCTTTCCTGGTGTGTGAGTGATATTCAGTACCACTCCAGCTGTTATTAATAGTAACCTGGTTTGAATTGGCACTTTCCTGGTGTTTGAGTGGGACTCAGTTCCACTCGAGCTGGTATTAATAGAGGCCTGGTATGAAGTGACTCTTTCCTGGTGTGTGAGTGGGACTCTGTTCCACTCCAGCTGGTATAAGTAGAGGCCTGGTTTAAATTGACTCTTTCCTGGTGTGTGAGTGGGCCTCAGTACCACTCCAGCTGGTATTAATAGTAACCTGGTTTGAATTGGCTCTTTCCTGGTGTGTGAGTGGGGCTCAGTACCACTCCAGCTTGTATTAATAGAGGGTGGATTGAACTGCCTCTTTCCTGGTGTGTGAGTGGGACTCGGTACCACTCCAGCTGGTGTTAATAGAGGTCTGGATTGAATTGGCTCTTTCCTGGTCTGTGAGTGGGACTCAGTAACACTCCAGCTGGTATTAATAGAGATCTGGATTGAATTGCCTCTTTCCTGGTGTGTGAGTCGGACTCGGTACCACTCCAGCTTGTGTTAATAGAGGTCTGGATTGAATTGGCTCTTTCCTGGTCTGTGAGTAGGACTCAGTAACACTCCAGCTGGTATTATTAGAGATCTGGATTGAATTGCCTCTTTCCTCGTGTGTGAGTCGATCTCAGTACCACTCCAGCTGGTATTAATAAAAACCTGGTTTAAATTGGCTCTGCACTGGTGTGGGAGTGGGATTCAGTACCACTCCAGCTGGTATTAATAGAGACCTGGATTGAATTGCCTATTTCCTGGTGTGTGAGTGGGATTCAGTACCACTCCAGCTGGTATTCATAGTAACCTGGTTTGAATTGGCTCTGTCCTGGTGTGAGAGTGGGACTCAGTACCACTCCAGCTGGTACTGAAAGAGATCCCGATTGATTTGGCTCTTTCCTGGTTTGTGATTGGGGCTTAGTTCCACTCCAGCTGTTATTAAAAGAGTTCTGGATTGAACTGCCTCTTTCCTGGTGTGTGAGTGGGACTCGGTACCACTCCAGCTGGTATTAATAGAGGTCTGGATTGAATTGGCTCTTCCCTGGTGTGTGAGTGGGGCTCAGTACCACTCCAGCTGGTATTAATAAAAACCTGGTTTGAATTGGCTCTGTCCTGGTGTGTGAGTGGGACTCAGTACCTTTCCATCTGTTTTTAATAGATGTCTGCATTGAATTGCCTCTTTCCTGGTGTGCGAGTGGGACTCAGTACCGCTCCAGCTGGTATTTGTAGAGGTCTGGATTGAATCGGCTCTTCCCTCGTCTGTGAGTGGGACTCAGTACCACTCCAGCTGTTATTAATAGAGACCAGGATTGAATTGCCTCTTTCCTTGTGTGTGACTGGGACTCAGTACCACTCCAGCTGGTATGAATAGTGACCTGGTTTGAATTGGCTCTGTCCTGGTGTGACAGTGGGATTCAGTACCACTCCAGCTGGCATTAATAGAGACAGAGATTGAATTGCCTCTTTCCTGGTGTGTGAGTGGGATTCAGTACCACTCCAGCTGGTATGAATAGTAACCTGGTTTGAATTGGCTCTGTCCTGGTGTGACAGTGGGATTCAGTACCACTCCAGCTGTTATTAATAGTAACCTGGTTTGAATTGGCTCTGTCCTGGTGTGAGAGTGGGACTCAGTACCACTCCAGCTGTTATTAAGAGAGACCTGGATTGAATTGCCTCTTTCCTGGTGTGTGAGTGGGATTCAGTACCACTCCAGCTGGTACTTATAGAGATCTCGATAGAATTGCCTCTTTCCTGGTGTGTGAGTGAGACTCAGTACCACTCCAACTGGTATTAATAGAGACCTGGATTGAATTGGCTCTGTCCTGGTGTGGGAGTGGGACTCAGCACCACTCCAGCTGGTATTAATAGAGACCTGGATTGAATTGCCTATTTCTGGTGTGAGTGTGGGACTCAGTACCACTCCAGCTGGTACATATAGAGATCTCGATTGATTTGGCTCTTTCCTGGTGTGTGATTGGGGCTGAGTCCCACTCCAGCTGGTATTAAAAGTGTTCTGGATTGAATTGGCTCCTTCCTGGTGTGTGAGTGGGACTCGTTACCACTCCAGCTGGTATTAATAGAGGTCTGGATTGAATTGGCTCTTCCCTGGTGTGTGAGTGGGACTCAGAACCACTCCAGCTGGTATTAATAAGAACCTGGTTTGAATTGGCTCTTTCATGGTGTGTGAGTGGGACTCAGTACCTCTCCATATGGTATTAATAGATGTCTGCGTTGAATTGCCTCTTTCCTGGTGTGTGAGTGGGACTCAGTACCACTCCAGCTGATATTTATAGAGATCTCGATAGATTTGGCTCTTTCCTGGTGTGTGAGTGGGATTCAGTACCACTCCAGCTGGTATTAATAGTAACCTGGTTTGAATTGGCTCTGTCCTGGTGTGAGAGTGGGACTCAGTCCCACTCCAGCTGGTATTAAAAGAGTTCTGGATTGATTTGGCTCTTTCCTGGTGTGTGAGTGGGACTTGGTACCACTCCAGCTGGTATTAATAGAGGTCTGGATTGAATTGGCTCTTCCCTGGTGTGTGAGTGGGGCTTAGTCCCACTCCAGCTGGTTTCAAGAGGTCTGGATTATAATGGCTCTTCCCTGGTGGGTGAGTGGAGCTCAGTCCATCTCCAGTCGCTAGAAATAGAGGCCTGGATTGATTTGGCTCTTTCCTGGTGTGTGAGTGGGTTTCAGTACCACTCCAGCTTGTATTAATAGAGGTCTGGATTGAGTTGCCTCTTTCCTGTTGTGTGAGTGGGATTCAGTACCACTCCAGCTGGTATTAATAGAGGCCTGGATTGAATTGGCTCTGTCCTGGTGTGAGAGTGGGATCAGTACCACTCCAGCTGGTATTAATAGAGGTCTGGATTGAGTTGCCTCTTTCCTGTTGTGTGAGTGGGATTCAGTACCACTCCAGCTGATATTAATAGAGGCCTGGATTGAATTGGCTCTTTTCTGGTGGAAGAGTAGGGCTCAGTACCACTCCAGCTGGTATTAATCGAGGCCTGCTTTGAATTGGCTCTTTCCTGGTGAATGTGAGGGACTCAGTACCATTCCAGCTGCTATTAATAGAGGTCGCAATTGAATTGGCTTTTTTCTGGTGTGTGAGTGTGGCTCAGTACCACTCCAGCTGGTATTAATTGAGGCCTGGCTTGAAGTGACTCCATCCTAGCGTGTGAGTGGGACTCAGTTCCACTCCAGCTCGTATGAAAAGAGGCCTGGTTTAAATTGTCTCATTTCTGGCGTGTGAGTGGGACGCAGTACCACTGCAGCTGGTATTAATAGAGACCAGGATTGAATTGCCTCACTCCTGGTGTGTGAGTTGGACTCAGTACCACTCCAGCTGGTATTAATAGATTCCTGGTTTGAATTGGCTCTTTCCTGGTGTGTGAGTGGGGCTCAGTACCACTCCAGCTGGTATTAATAGAGCCCTGGATTGAAGTGCCTCTTTCCTGGTGTGTGAGAGGGACTTGGTACCACGCCAGCTGGTATTAATAGAGGTCTGGATTGAATTGGCTCTTACCTGGTCTGTGAGTGGGACTCAGTAACACTTCAGCTGGTATTAATAGAGGCCTAGATTGAATTGCCTCTTTCCTGGTGTGAGAGTGGGACTCAGTTCCACTCCAGCTGGTATTAATAGAGGTCTGGTATGAATTGCCTCTTTCCTGGTGTGTGAGTGAGACTCAGTACCACTCCAACTGGTATTAATAGAGACCTGGATTGAATTGGCTCTGTCCTGGTGTGGGAGTGGGACTCAGCACCACTCCAGCTGGTATTAATAGAGACCTGGATTGAATTGCCTATTTCTGGTGTGAGTGTGGGACTCAGTACCACTCCAGCTGGTACATATCGTGATCTCGATTGATTTGGCTCTTTCCTGGTGTGTGATTGGGGCTGAGTCCCACTCCAGCTGGTATTAAAAGAGTTCTGGATTGAATTGGCTCCTTCCTGGTGTGTGAGTGGGACTCGTTACCACTCCAGCTGGTATTAATAGAGGTCTGGATTGAATTGGCTCTTCCCTGGTGTGTGAGTGGGACTCAGAACCACTCCAGCTGGTATTAATAGATTCCTGGTTTGAATTGGCTCTTTCCTGGTGTGTGAGTGGGGCTCAGTACCACTCCAGCTGGTATTAATAGAGCCCTGGATTGAAGTGCCTCTTTCCTGGTGTGTGAGAGGGACTTGGTACCACGCCAGCTGGTATTAATAGAGGTCTGGATTGAATTGGCTCTTTCCTGGTCTGTGAGTGGGGCTCAGTAACACTTCAGCTGGTATTAATAGAGGCCTAGATTGAATTGCCTCTTTCCTGGTGTGAGAGTGGGACTCAGTTCCACTCCAGCTGGTATTAATAGAGGTCTGGATTGAATTGGCTCTTTCCTGGTCTGTGAATGGGACTCAGTTACACTTCAGCTGGTATTAACGGAGACCTGGATTGAATTGCCTCTTTCCTGGTGAGTGAGTGGTCCTCAGTACCACTCCAGCTGGTATTAATAATAACCTGGTTTGAATTGGCTCTGTCCTGGTGTGAGAGTGGGAGTCAGTACCTCTCCATCCGGTATTAATAGATGTCTGCATTGAATTGCCTCTTTCCTGGTGTGTGAGTGGGACTCAGTTCCACTCCAGCTGGTATTAATAGTGGCCTGGATTGAATTGGCATTTCCTGGTGTGTGAGTGGGACTCAGTTCCACTCCATTTGGTATTAATAGAGGCCTGGATTGAATTTGCACTTTCCTGGTGTTTGAGTGGGACTCAGTTGCACTCCAGCTGGTATTAATAGAAACCTGGTTTGAATTGGCTCTTTCCTGGTGTGTGAGTGGTGCTCAGTACCACTACAGCTGGTATTAATAGAGGCCTGGATTGAATTGCCTGTTTCCTGGTGTGTGAGTTGGATTCAGTACCGCTCCAGCAGTTACTAATAGAAACCTGGTTTGAATTGGCTCTTTACTGGTGTGTGAGTGGGGCTCAGTACCACTCCAGCTGGTATTAATAGAGGCCTGGATTGATTTGACTCTTTCCTGGTGTGTGAGTGTGACTCAGTACCACTCCAGCTGGTATTAATAGAGGTCTGGATTGAATTGGTTCTTTCCAGGTCTCTGAGTGGGACTCGGTACCACTCCAGATGTTATTAATAGAGGTCTGGTTTGAACTGGCTTTTTCCTGGTCTCTGAGTGGGACTCAGTAACACTCCAGCTGGCATCAATAGAGACCTGGATTGAATTGCCTCTTTCCTGGTGTGTGAGTCGGTCTCAGTACCACTCCAGCTGGTATTAATAAAAACCTGGTTTAAATTGGCTCTGTACTGTTGTGAGAGTGGGATTCAGTACCACTCCAGATGGTATTAATAGAGACCTGGATTGAATTGCCTATTTCCTGGTGTGTGAGTGGGATTCTGTACCACTCCAGCTGGTATTAATAGTAACCTTGTTTGAATTGGCTCTGTCCTGGTGTGAGAGTGGGACCGAGTACCACTCCAGCTGGTACATATAGAGATCTCGATTGATTTGGCTATTTCCTGGTGTGTGATTGGGGCTGAGTCCCACTCCAGCTGGTATTAAGAAGTCTGGATTGAAATGGCTCTTCCATGGTGTGTGAGTGGGGCTCAGTCCCACTCCAGTCGCTAGAAATAGAGGCATGGATTGATTTGGCTCTTTGCTGGTGTGTGTGTGGGACTCAGTACCACTCCAGCTGGTATTAATAGAGGCCTGGATTGAATTGGCACTTTCCTAGTGTGTGAGTGGGACTCAGTTCCACTCCAGCTGGTATAAATAGAGGCCTGGTTTAAATTGACTCTTTCCTGGTGTGTGAGCGGGACTCGGTTCCACTCCAGCTGGTATTAATAGAGGTCTGGATAGAATTGGCTCTTCCCTGGTGTGTGAGTGGGGATCATTACCACTCCAGCTTGTATTAAGAAGTCTGGATAGAAATGGTTCTTCCAAGGTGTGTGTGTGGGACTCAGTCCCACTCCAGTCGCTAGAAATAGAGGCCTGGATTGATTTGGCTCTTTCCTGGTGAGTGAGTGGGACTCAGTACCACTCCAGCTGGTATTAATAGAGGCCTGGATTGATTTGGCACTTTTCTGGTTTATGAGTGGGAATCAGTTCCACTCCAGCTGGTATAAATAGAGGCCTGGTTTAAATTGACTCTTTCCTGGTGTGTGAGTGGGGCTCAGTACCACTCCAGCTGGTACTTATAGAGATCTCGATTGATTTGGCTGTTTCCTGGTGTGTGATTTGGGCTGAGTCCCACTCCAGCTGGTATTAATAGAGGTCTGGATTGAATTGGCTCTTCCCTGGTGTGTGAGTGGATCTTTGCAACACTCCAGCTGGTATTAATGGAGACCTGGATTGAATTGGCTCTTTCCTGGTGTATGAGTGGTGCTCAGTACCACTCCAGCTGGCATTAATAGAGGTCTGCATTGAATTGCCTCTTTCCTGGTGTGTGAGTGGGACTCAGTACCACTGCAGCTGGTACTAATAGTAACCTGGTTTGAATTGGCTCTGTTCCGGGGTGTGAGTGAGGCTGAGTCCCACTCCAGCTGGTAATAAAAGTATTCTGGACTGAATTGGCTCTTTCCTGTTGTGTGAGTGGCGCTCAGTACCACTCCAGCTGTTATTAATAGAGGCCTGGATTGAATTGCCTCTTTCCTGGTGTGTGAGTGGGACTCGGTAGCACTCCAGCTGGTATTAATAGAGGTCTGGATTGAATTGGCTCTTTCCTGGTCTGTGAGTTACACTCAGTACCACTGCAGCTGTTATTAATAGAGACCAGGATTGAATTGCCTCTTTCCAGGTGTGTGAGTCGGACTCAGTACCACTCCAGCTGGTATTAATAAAAAACTGGTTTAAATTGTCTCTGTACTGGTGTGAGAATGGGATTCAGTACCACTCCAGCTGGTGTTAATAGAGACCTGGATTGAATTGCCTATTTCCTGATGTGTGAGTGGGATTCAGTACCACACCAGCTGGTATTAATAGTAACCTGGTTTGAATTGGCTCTGTCCTGATGTGAGAGTGGGACTCAGTTCCACTCCAGCTGGTATTAAAAGAGTTCTGGATTGAATTGGCTCTTTCCTGGTGTGTGAGTGGGACACGGTTCCATTCCAGCTGGTATTAATAGAGGTTTGGATTGAATTGGCTCTTCCCTGTTGTGTGAGTGGGGCTCAGTCCCACTCCAGCTGGTATTAAGAAGTCTGGATAGAAATGGCTCTTCCATGGAGTGTTAGTGGGGCTCAGTCCCACTCCAGTCGCTAGAAATAGAGGCCTGGATTGATTTGGCACTTTCCTGGTGTGTGAGTGGGAATCAGTTCCACTCCAGCTGGTATAAATAGTGGCCTGGTTTAAATTGACTCTTTCCTGATGTGTGAGTGTGGCTCATTACCACTCCAGCTGGTATTAATAGAGACCTGGATGTTATTGCCTCTTTCCTCGTGTGTGAGTTGGACTCGTTACCACTCCAGCTGGTATTAATAGAGACCAGGATTGAATTGGCTCTTTCCTGGTGTATGAGTGGTGCTCAGTACCACTCCAGCTGGTATTAATAAAAACCAGGTTTGAATTGGCTCTGTGCTGGTGTGAGAGTTGGACTCAGTACCTCTCCATCTGGTATTAATAGATTTCTGCATTGAATTGCCTCTTTCCTGGTGTGTGAGTGGGACTCAGTTCCATTCCAGCTATTATTAATAGAGGCCTGGATTGAATTGGCATTTTCCTGGTGTGTGCGTGGGACTCGGTACCACTCCAGCTCGTATTTATAGTGGCCTGGATTGAATTGGCACTTTCCTGGTGTGTGAGTGGGACTCAGTTCCACACCAGCTGGTATTAATAGAAACCTGGTTTGAATTGGCTCTTTCCTGGTGTGAGAGTGGGACTCAGTTCCACTCCAGCTGGTATTAAAATAGTTCTGGATTGAATTGGCTCTTTCCTGGTGTGTGAGTGGGACACGGTGCCACTCCAGCTGGTATTAATAGAGGTTTGGATTGAATTGGCTCTTCCCTGTTGTGTGAGTGGGGCTCAGTCCCACTCCAGCTGGTATTAAGAAGTCTGGATAGAAATGGCTCTTCCATGGAGTGTTAGTGGGGCTCAGTCCCACTCCAGTCGCTAGAAATAGAGGCCTGGATTGATTTGGCACTTTCCTGGTGTGTGAGTGGGAATCAGTTCCTCTCCAGCTGGTATAAATAGTGGCCTGGTTTAAATTGACTCTTTCCTGATGTGTGAGTGTGGCTCATTACCACTCCAGCTGGTATTAATAGAGACCTGGATGGAATTGCCTCTTTCCTCGTGTGTGAGTTGGACTCGTTACCACTCCAGCTGGTATTAATAGAGACCAGGATTGAATTGGCTCTTTCCTGGTGTATGAGTGGTGCTCAGTACCACTCCAGCTGGTATTAATAAAAACCAGGTTTGAATTGGCTCTGTGCTGGTGTGAGAGTTGGACTCAGTACCTCTCCATCTGGTATTAATAGATTTCTGCATTGAATTGCCTCTTTCCTGGTGTGTGAGTGGGACTCAGTTCCATTCCAGCTATTATTAATAGAGGCCTGGATTGAATTGGCATTTTCCTGGTGTATGCGTGGGACTCGGTACCACTCCAGCTGGTATTTATAGTGGCCTGGATTGAATTGGCACTTTCCTGGTTTGTGAGTGGGACTCAGTTCCACACCAGCTGGTATTACTTGAGGCCTGGTTTGAAGTGACTCCATCCTAGTGCGTGAGAGGGACTCAGTACCACTCCAGCTGGTATTAATAGAGACCTGGATTGAATTGCCTCTCTCCTGGTGTGTGAGTTGGACTCAGTACCACTCCAGCTGGTATTAATAGAAACCTTGTTTGAATTGGCTCTTTTCTGGTGTGTGAGTGGGACTCAGTTCCACTCCAGCTGGTATTAATAGAGGCCTGGATTGAATTGGCACTTTCCTGGTGTGTGCGTGGGACTCGGTACCACTCCAGCTCGTATTTATAGTGGCCTGGATTGAATTGGCACTTTCCTGGTGTGTGAGTGGGACTCAGTTCCACACCAGCTGGTATTAATTGAAGCATGTTTTGAAGTGACTCCGTCCTAGTGTGTGAGTGGGACTCAGTACCACTCCAGCTGGTATTAATAGAGACCTGGATTGAATTGCCTCTCTCCTGGTGTGTGAGTTGGACTCAGTACCATTCCAGCTGGTATTAATAGAAACCTGGTTTGAATTGGCTCTTTCCTGGTGTGTGAGTGGGGCTCAGTACCACTCCAGCTGGTATTGATAGAGCCTGGATTGAAGTGCCTCTTTCCTGGTGTGTGAGTGGGACTTGGTACCACTCCAGCTGGTATTAATAAAGGTCTGGATTTTATTGGCTCTTTCCTGGTCTGTGAGTGGGACTCAGTACCACTCCAGCTGGTGTTAATTGAGGCCTAGATTGAATTGCCTCTTTCCTGGTGTGTGAGTGGGACTCGGTACCACTCCAGCTGGTAATAATAGAGGTCTGGATTGAATTGCCTCTGTCCTGGTGTGAGAGTGGGACTCAGTACCACTCCAGCTGGTATTAATAGAGTTCTGGATTGAATTGCCTCTTTCCTGGTGTGTGAGTGTGGCTCAGGACCACTCCAGCTGGTATTATTAGAGGTCTGGATTGATCTGGCACTTTCCTGGTGTGTGAGTTGTGCTCAGTCCCACTCCAGCTGTTATTAATAGAGGTATGGATTGATTAGGCTCTTTCCTGGTGTTTGAGTTGTGCTCAGTCCCACTCCAGCTGGTATTAATAGAAACCTGGTTTGAATTGGCTCTTTCCTGGTGTTTGAGTGGGGCTCAGTACGACTCCAGCTGGTATTGATAGTGGTCTGGATTAATTTGGCTCTTTCCTGGTGTGTGAGTTGTGCTCAGTCCCACTCCAGCTGTTATTAATAGTGGTCTGGATTAATTAGGCTCTTTCCTGGTGTTTGAGAGGTGTTCAGTACCACTCCAGCTGCTATTAATAGAAACCTGGTTTTAATTGGCTCTTTCCTGTTGTGTAGTCAGGCTCAGTCCCACTCCAGCTTGTATTCACAGAGGTCTGCAATGATTTGGTTCTTTCCTGGTGTGTGAGTGGGACTCAGTACCACTCCAGCTAGTATTAATAGAGGTCTGGATTGAATTGGCTCTTTCCTGTCTGTGGGTGGGTCTTAGTAACTCTCCAGTTGGTGTTAATAGGAGGTCTGGATTGAATTGACTCTTTCCTGGTGAGTGAGTGGGGCTCAGTACCTCTCCAGCTTGTGTTAATAAGAAGTCTGGATTGAATTGACTCTTTCCTGGTGTGTGAGTGGGGCTCAGTGCCACTCCAGCTGGTATTAATAGAGGTCTGGATTGAATTGGCTCCTTCCTGGTGAGTGAGTGGGGCTCAGTACCTCTCCAGCTTGTGTTAATAAGAAGTCTGGATTGAATAGACTCTTTCCTGGTGTGTGAGTGGTACTCAGTACCACTCGAGCTGCTATTAATCGAAGCTTGGATTGAATTGGCTCTTTACTGGTGTGTGAATGGGGCTCAGTACCACTCCAGGTGGTATTAATTGTGGTCTGGATTTAATTGGCTCTTTCCTGGTGTGTGAGTGGGGCTCAGTACGCGCCAGCTGTTATTAATAGAAGGCTGGATTGAATTGACTCTTTCCTGGTGTTTGGTTCGGGCTCAGTACCACTCCAGCTGGTATGAATAGAGGCCTGGATTGAATTGGCTCTTTCCTGTTGTGCGAGTGGGACTCAGTACCACTCCAGCTGGTATTAATAGTAACCTGGTTTGTATTGGCTCTGCCCTGGTGTGTGAGTATGGCTGAGTCCCATTCCAGCTGGTATTAATAGAGGTCTGGATTGAATTGGCTCTACCCTGGTGTGTCAGTGGGGCTAAGTCCCACTCCAGCTGGTATTAAGAGGTCTGGATTGAAATGTCTCTTTCCTGGTGTGTGAGTGGGACTCAGTACCACACCAGCTGGAATTAATAGAGACCTGGATTTAATTGCCTCTTTCCTGGTGTGTGAGTGGGACTCGGTAACACTCCAGCTGGTATTTATAGAGGTGTGGATTGATATTTCTCTTCCCTGGTGTGTGAGTGGGACTCAGTACCACTCCAGCTGGTATTAATAGAAACCTGGTTTGAATTGGCTCTGTCCTGGTGTGAGAGTGGGACTCAGTACCACTCCAGCTGGTATTAATAGAGTTCTGGATTGAATTGCCTCTTTCCTGGTGTGTGAGTGGGACTCAGTACCACTCCAGCTGGTATTAAGAAGTCTGGATAGAAATGGCTCTTCCATGGAGTGTTAGTGGGGCTCAGTCCCACTCCAGTCGCTAGAAATAGAGGCCTGGATTGATTTGGCACTTTCCTGGTGTGTGAGTGGGAATCAGTTCCACTCCAGCTGGTATAAATAGTGGCCTGGTTTAAATTGACTCTTTCCTGATGTGTGAGTGTGGCTCATTACCACTCCAGCTGGTATTAATAGAGACCTGGATGTTATTGCCTCTTTCCTCGTGTGTGAGTTGGACTCGTTACCACTCCAGCTGGTATTAATAGAGACCAGGATTGAATTGGCTCTTTCCTGGTGTATGAGTGGTGCTCAGTACCACTCCAGCTGGTATTAATAAAAACCAGGTTTGAATTGGCTCTGTGCTGGTGTGAGAGTTGGACTCAGTACCTCTCCATCTGGTATTAATAGATTTCTGCATTGAATTGCCTCTTTCCTGGTGTGTGAGTGGGACTCAGTTCCATTCCAGCTATTATTAATAGAGGCCTGGATTGAATTGGCATTTTCCTGGTGTGTGCGTGGGACTCGGTACCACTCCAGCTCGTATTTATAGTGGCCTGGATTGAATTGGCACTTTCCTGGTGTGTGAGTGGGACTCAGTTCCACACCAGCTGGTATTAATAGAAACCTGGTTTGAATTGGCTCTTTCCTGGTGTGAGAGTGGGACTCAGTTCCACTCCAGCTGGTATTAAAATAGTTCTGGATTGAATTGGCTCTTTCCTGGTGTGTGAGTGGGACACGGTGCCACTCCAGCTGGTATTAATAGAGGTTTGGATTGAATTGGCTCTTCCCTGTTGTGTGAGTGGGGCTCAGTCCCACTCCAGCTGGTATTAAGAAGTCTGGATAGAAATGGCTCTTCCATGGAGTGTTAGTGGGGCTCAGTCCCACTCCAGTCGCTAGAAATAGAGGCCTGGATTGATTTGGCACTTTCCTGGTGTGTGAGTGGGAATCAGTTCCTCTCCAGCTGGTATAAATAGTGGCCTGGTTTAAATTGACTCTTTCCTGATGTGTGAGTGTGGCTCATTACCACTCCAGCTGGTATTAATAGAGACCTGGATGGAATTGCCTCTTTCCTCGTGTGTGAGTTGGACTCGTTACCACTCCAGCTGGTATTAATAGAGACCAGGATTGAATTGGCTCTTTCCTGGTGTATGAGTGGTGCTCAGTACCACTCCAGCTGGTATTAATAAAAACCAGGTTTGAATTGGCTCTGTGCTGGTGTGAGAGTTGGACTCAGTACCTCTCCATCTGGTATTAATAGATTTCTGCATTGAATTGCCTCTTTCCTGGTGTGTGAGTGGGACTCAGTTCCATTCCAGCTATTATTAATAGAGGCCTGGATTGAATTGGCATTTTCCTGGTGTATGCGTGGGACTCGGTACCACTCCAGCTGGTATTTATAGTGGCCTGGATTGAATTGGCACTTTCCTGGTTTGTGAGTGGGACTCAGTTCCACACCAGCTGGTATTACTTGAGGCCTGGTTTGAAGTGACTCCATCCTAGTGCGTGAGAGGGACTCAGTACCACTCCAGCTGGTATTAATAGAGACCTGGATTGAATTGCCTCTCTCCTGGTGTGTGAGTTGGACTCAGTACCACTCCAGCTGGTATTAATAGAAACCTTGTTTGAATTGGCTCTTTTCTGGTGTGTGAGTGGGACTCAGTTCCACTCCAGCTGGTATTAATAGAGGCCTGGATTGAATTGGCACTTTCCTGGTGTGTGCGTGGGACTCGGTACCACTCCAGCTCGTATTTATAGTGGCCTGGATTGAATTGGCACTTTCCTGGTGTGTGAGTGGGACTCAGTTCCACACCAGCTGGTATTAATTGAAGCATGTTTTGAAGTGACTCCGTCCTAGTGTGTGAGTGGGACTCAGTACCACTCCAGCTGGTATTAATAGAGACCTGGATTGAATTGCCTCTCTCCTGGTGTGTGAGTTGGACTCAGTACCATTCCAGCTGGTATTAATAGAAACCTGGTTTGAATTGGCTCTTTCCTGGTGTGTGAGTGGGGCTCAGTACCACTCCAGCTGGTATTGATAGAGCCTGGATTGAAGTGCCTCTTTCCTGGTGTGTGAGTGGGACTTGGTACCACTCCAGCTGGTATTAATAAAGGTCTGGATTTTATTGGCTCTTTCCTGGTCTGTGAGTGGGACTCAGTACCACTCCAGCTGGTGTTAATTGAGGCCTAGATTGAATTGCCTCTTTCCTGGTGTGTGAGTGGGACTCGGTACCACTCCAGCTGGTAATAATAGAGGTCTGGATTGAATTGCCTCTGTCCTGGTGTGAGAGTGGGACTCAGTACCACTCCAGCTGGTATTAATAGAGTTCTGGATTGAATTGCCTCTTTCCTGGTGTGTGAGTGTGGCTCAGGACCACTCCAGCTGGTATTATTAGAGGTCTGGATTGATCTGGCACTTTCCTGGTGTGTGAGTTGTGCTCAGTCCCACTCCAGCTGTTATTAATAGAGGTATGGATTGATTAGGCTCTTTCCTGGTGTTTGAGTTGTGCTCAGTCCCACTCCAGCTGGTATTAATAGAAACCTGGTTTGAATTGGCTCTTTCCTGGTGTTTGAGTGGGGCTCAGTACGACTCCAGCTGGTATTGATAGTGGTCTGGATTAATTTGGCTCTTTCCTGGTGTGTGAGTTGTGCTCAGTCCCACTCCAGCTGTTATTAATAGTGGTCTGGATTAATTAGGCTCTTTCCTGGTGTTTGAGAGGTGTTCAGTACCACTCCAGCTGCTATTAATAGAAACCTGGTTTTAATTGGCTCTTTCCTGTTGTGTAGTCAGGCTCAGTCCCACTCCAGCTTGTATTCACAGAGGTCTGCAATGATTTGGTTCTTTCCTGGTGTGTGAGTGGGACTCAGTACCACTCCAGCTAGTATTAATAGAGGTCTGGATTGAATTGGCTCTTTCCTGTCTGTGGGTGGGTCTTAGTAACTCTCCAGTTGGTGTTAATAGGAGGTCTGGATTGAATTGACTCTTTCCTGGTGAGTGAGTGGGGCTCAGTACCTCTCCAGCTTGTGTTAATAAGAAGTCTGGATTGAATTGACTCTTTCCTGGTGTGTGAGTGGGGCTCAGTGCCACTCCAGCTGGTATTAATAGAGGTCTGGATTGAATTGGCTCCTTCCTGGTGAGTGAGTGGGGCTCAGTACCTCTCCAGCTTGTGTTAATAAGAAGTCTGGATTGAATAGACTCTTTCCTGGTGTGTGAGTGGTACTCAGTACCACTCGAGCTGCTATTAATCGAAGCTTGGATTGAATTGGCTCTTTACTGGTGTGTGAATGGGGCTCAGTACCACTCCAGGTGGTATTAATTGTGGTCTGGATTTAATTGGCTCTTTCCTGGTGTGTGAGTGGGGCTCAGTACGCGCCAGCTGTTATTAATAGAAGGCTGGATTGAATTGACTCTTTCCTGGTGTTTGGTTCGGGCTCAGTACCACTCCAGCTGGTATGAATAGAGGCCTGGATTGAATTGGCTCTTTCCTGTTGTGCGAGTGGGACTCAGTACCACTCCAGCTGGTATTAATAGTAACCTGGTTTGTATTGGCTCTGCCCTGGTGTGTGAGTATGGCTGAGTCCCATTCCAGCTGGTATTAATAGAGGTCTGGATTGAATTGGCTCTACCCTGGTGTGTCAGTGGGGCTAAGTCCCACTCCAGCTGGTATTAAGAGGTCTGGATTGAAATGTCTCTTTCCTGGTGTGTGAGTGGGACTCAGTACCACACCAGCTGGAATTAATAGAGACCTGGATTTAATTGCCTCTTTCCTGGTGTGTGAGTGGGACTCGGTAACACTCCAGCTGGTATTTATAGAGGTGTGGATTGATATTTCTCTTCCCTGGTGTGTGAGTGGGACTCAGTACCACTCCAGCTGGTATTAATAGAAACCTGGTTTGAATTGGCTCTGTCCTGGTGTGAGAGTGGGACTCAGTACCACTCCAGCTGGTATTAATAGAGTTCTGGATTGAATTGCCTCTTTCCTGGTGTGTGAGTGGGACTCAGTACCACTCCAGCTGGTATTAGAATTAGAACATGACAGCACAGTACAGGCCCTTCGGCCCTCGATTTTGCGCCGACCTGTGAAACCATCTGACCTACACTATTCCATTTTCATCCATGTGTCTATCCAATGTCCACTTAAATGCCCTTAAAGTTGGCGAGTCTACTACTGCTGCAGGCAGGGCGTTCCACGCCCTTACTACTCTCTGAGTAAAGAAACTACCTCTCACATCTGTCCTATAGCTATCACCCCTCAACTTGAAGCTATGTCCCCTCGTGTTTGCCATCACCATCCGAGGAAAAAGACGCTCACTATCCACCCTATCTCACCCTCTGATTATCTTATATGTCTCTATTAAGTCACCTCTCCTCCTCCTTCTCTCCAACGAAAACAACCTCAAGTCCCTCAGCCTTTCCTCGTAAGACCTTCCCTCCATACCAGGCAACATCCTAGTAAATCTCCTCTGCACCCTTTCCATAGCTTCCACATCCTTCCTATAATGCGGTGACCAGAACTGCACGCAATACTCCAGGTGCGGTCTCACCAGAGTTTTGTACAGCTGCAGCATGACCTCGTGGCTCCGAAACTCGACCCCCCTACTAATAAAAGCTAACACACTATATGCCTTCTTAACAGCCCTATTAACCTGGTTAGCAACCTTCAGGGATTTATGCACCTGGACACCAAGATCTCTCTGTTCATCTACAATACCAAGAATCTTCCCATTAGCCCAGTACTCTGCATTCCTGTTACCCCTTCCAAAGTGAATCACCTCACACTTTTCCGCATTAAATTCCATTTGCCATCTCTCAGCCCAGCTCTGCAGCCTATCTATGTCTCTCTGTACCCTACAACATCCTTCGGCACTATCCACAACTCCACCGACCTTAGTGTCATCTGCAAATTTACTAACCCACCCTTCTACACCCTCTTCCAGGTCATTTATAAAAATGACAAACAGCAGTGGCCCCAAAACAGATCCTTGCGGTACACCACTAGTAACTAAACTCCAGGATGAACATTTGCCATCAACCAGCACCCTCTTTCTTCCTTCAGCTAGCCAATTTCTGATCCAAAGCTCTAAATCGCCTTCAACCCCATACTTCCGTATTTTCTGCAATAGCCTACCGCGGGGAACCTTATCAAACGCCTTACTGAGCCTTCACGTCTCATCCTAACATAAGCCTTCTTCTTCCTCTTGACAAGCACTTCAACTTCTTTAGTAAACCACGGCTCCCTCGCACGACAACTTCCTCCCTGCCTCACAGGTACATACTTATCAAGGACACGCAGTAGCTGCTCCTTGAATGAGCTCCACATTTCGATTGTTCCCATCCCCTGCAGTTTTCTTCCCCATCCTACGCATCCTAAATCTTGCCTAATCGCATCATAATTTCCTTTCCCCCAGTTATAATTCTTGTCCTGCGGTATATACCTGTCCCTGCCCATCGCTAAGGTAAACCTAACCGAATTGTGATCACTATCACCAAAGTGCTCACCTACATCTAAATCTAACACCTGGCCGGGTTCATTTCCCAGTACCAAATCCAATGTGGCATCGCCCCTGGTTGGCCTGTCTACATACTGTGTCAGAAAACCCTCCTGCACACACTGGACAAAAACTGACCCATCTAAAGTACTCGAACTATAGTATTTCCAGTCGATATTTGGAAAGTTAAAGTCTCCCATAACAACTACCCTGTTACTCTCACCCCTGTCGAGAATCATCTTCGCTATCCTTTCCTCTACATCTCTGGAACTATTCGGAGGTCTATAAAAGACTCCCAACAGGATAACCTCACCTCTCCTGTTTCTAACCTCAGCCCATACTACCTCAGTAGACGAGTCCTCAAACGTCCTTTCTGTCGCTGTAATACTCTCCTTGATTAACAATGCCACACCCCCCCCCCCCCTCTTTTACCATCTTCTCTGTTCTTACTGAAACATCTAAATCCCGGAATCTGCAACATCCATTCCTGCCCCTGCTCTACCCATGTCTCCGAAATGGCCACTACATCGAGATCCCAGGTACCAACCCATGCTGCAAGCTCACCCACCTTATTCCGGATGCTCCTGGCGTTGAAATAGACACACTTTAAACCAGGTTCTTGCTTTCCAGTGCCCTCTTGCGTCCTTGTAACCATATCCCTGACCTCACGACTCTCAACATCCTGTACACTGGCACTACAATTTAGGTTCCCATTCCCCTGCTGAATTAGTTTAAACCCCCCCGAAGAGCACCAGCAAACCTCCCCCCCAGGATATTGGTACCCCTCTGGTTCAGGTAAAGAACATACTGTTTGTAGAGGTCCCATCTACCCCAGAAAGAGCCCCAATTATCCAAGAAACCAAAACCCTCCCTCCTGCACCATCCCTGCAGCCACGTGTTCAACTCCTCTCTCTCCCTATTCCTCCCTTCGCTATCACGTGGCACGGGCAACAACCCAGAGATAACAACTCTGTTTGTGCTCGCTCTAAGCTTCCACCCTAGCTCCCTAAATTTCTGTCTTAAATCCCCATCTCTCTTCCTACCTATGTCGTTGGTGCCTATGTGGACCACGACTTGGAGCTGCTCCCCCTCCCCATTAAGGATCCCAAAAACACGATCCGAGACATCACGAACCCTGGCACCTGGGAGGCAACATACCAACCGTGAGTCTCTCTCGTTCCAACAGAACCTCCTATCTGTTCCCCTAACTATGGAGTCCCCAATGACTAATGTTCTGCTCCTCTTCCCCCTTCCCTTCTGAGCAACAGGGACAGTCTCTGTGCCAGATATCTGTACCCCATTGCTTACCCCTGGTAAGTCGTCCCCCGCAACAGTATCCAAAACGGTATACCTGTTGTTGAGGGAAACGGCCACATGGGATCCCTGCACTGCCTGCTGGTTCCCTCTCCTTCCCCTGACGTTAAACCATCTACCTACTTCTTTTACCTGAGGTGTGACTACCTCCCCATAACTCCTCTCAATAACCTCCTCCGCATCCCGAATGATCCGAAGTTCATCCAGCTCCAGCTCCAGTTCCCGAACGCGGTTCTCGAGGAGCTGGAGTTGGGTGCACTTCCCACAGATGCAGTCAGCAGGGACACTCTTGGCGACCCTTACCTCCCACATTCTGCAGGAGGAACATACAACTGCCTTAACCTCCATTCCCACTATTCCAAATTCCCAACAAATCTGCTGAAAAAACAAAAAAAAACCAAAAAGTCAAAACTTGTTAGGTTAGCAATCCAACGGACAGAACTTCCTAAATAAAAAGCTTACCTTATCAACACACCAGAGTCGTTTTTTTTTTGGTTAGAGGAGGAGTGTGGGTGGGAGACACTACACGTGCAGTGTCTCGGGTACAGCCACTACACAAATATATACCTTTTTCCTTACCAAGCAGAACCCTGGTCCTCCGAAAACAAAAGGGAATTCACTTTTAAACTTACGCTGAAATTGACTTCACAGATGAAAGCCCGTTCACGCACCTCCATTGCTATCCAAGCTGCAGTCACCGAAACTCAACACTGATACCCAGTAACACAGACAAACACTTACACCAAGTAACAAAGACAGACACTGATACCCAGTAACACAGGCACACACTGACACCAAGTAACAAAGACATACACTGACACCCAGTAACAAAGACATACACTGACACCCAGTAACACAGACACACACGGACACCAAGTAACAAAGAAACACACTTACACCAAGTAACACAGACACACACTAACACCCAGCAACACATAAAAACACACTGACATCAAGTAACACAGACATAAACTGACACCAAGTAACACAGACATACACTGATACCCAGTAACACAGGCACACACGGACACCAAGGAACAAAGGCACACAATTACACCAAGTAACACAGACACACACTGACACCCAGTAACACAGACACACACTTACACCAAGTAACACAGACATACACTGACAGCAAGTATCAAAGACATACACTGATACCAAGTCACAAAGACATACACTGATGCCCAGTAACAAAGACATACACTTACACCAAGTAACACAGACACACACTGACACCCAGTAACACAGACACACACTTACACCAAGTAACACAGAGAAACACTCATACACAGTAACAAAGACAGACACTGATTCCCAGTAACACAGGCATACACTGACACCAAGTAACAAAGACATACACTTACACCAAGAAACAAAGACACACACTTACACCAAGTAACACAGACATACACTGACACCAAGTAACAAAGGCAGACAATTACACCAAGTAACAAAGAAATACACATACACCAAGTATTTTGACATACACTGACACAAAGTAACAAAGACATACACTGATACCCAGTAACACAGACACACACTTACACTAAGTAACACAGACATACAATGACACCAAGAAACAAAGGCATGCACTGATACTAGTAACACAGACACACACTTACACCAAGTAAAAAAGACAGACACTGATACCCAGTAACACAGACACACACTTCCACCAAGTAACAAAGACATACACTGATACCCAGTAACACAGGCACACACGGACACCAAGGAACAAAGGCACACAATTACACCAAGTAACAAAGACATACATTGACACCCAGTAACACAGACACACACTGGGCGGCACAGTGGCGCAGCGGTTAGCACTGCAGCCTCACAGCTCCAGGGACCCGGGTCGATTCTGGGTACTGCCTGAAAGGAGTTTGCAAGTTCTCCCTGTGTCTGCGTGGTTTTCCTCCGGGTGCTCCGGTTTCCTCCCACATGCCAAAGACTTGCAGGTTGATAGGTTAATTGGCCATTATAAATTGCCGTTAGTATAGGTAGGGGGTGGGGAAATATCTAAAGACAGGTGGGGATGTGATCGGAATACGGGATTCGTGTAGGATTAGTATAAATGGGTGGTTGATGGTCGGCACAGACTCGGTGGGCCGAAGGGCCTGTTTGAGTGCTGTATCTCGAAACTAGACTAAATACTGACACCTAGTGTCACAGACACACACTGACATCCAGTAACACAAACAAACACACACTGACACCCAGTAACACAGAGAAAAACTGATACACAGTAACAAAGACATACACTGACAACAAGTAACACAGACACACACTGAGACCCAGTAAAAAAGACACACACTGACACCAAGTCACAAAGACATACACTGATACCAAGTCACAAAGACATACACTGACGCCCAGTAACAAAGACACACATTTACACCAAGTAACACAGACAGACACTGACACCAAGTAACAAAGACAGGCAATTACACCAAGTAACAAAGACATACACTTACACCAAGTATTTTGACATACACTGACACCAAGTAACAAAGACATATAATGATACCCAGAAAGGCAGACACACACTTGCACCCAGTAATAAATAAATACACTGACACCAAGTCACAAAGACATACACTGATACCAAGTCACAAAGACATACACTGATGCCCAGTAACACAGACACACACTGACACCAAGTAACAAAGACATACACTGACAAAAAGTAACACAGACACACACTGAAACCAAGTAACAAAGAAACACATTTACACCAAGTAACACAGACATACATTGACACCAAGTAACAAAGACATACACTTACACCAAGTAACAAACAAATACACTTACACCAAGTAACAAAGACACACACTTACACCAAGTAACACAGACATACACTGACACCAAGTAACAAAGGCAGACAATTACACCGAGTAACAAAGAAATACACATACACCAAGTATTTTGACATACACTGACACAATGTAACAAAGACATACACTGATACCCAGTAACACAGACAGACACTTACACCAAGTAACACAGACATACAATGACACCAAGTAACAAAGACATGCACTGATACCCAGTAACACAGACACACACATACACCAAGTAAAAAAGACAGACATTGATACCCAGTAACACAGACAGACACTTACACCCAGTAACACAGACACACACTTACACCAAGTAAAAAAGACAGACACTTACACCAAGTAACACAGACACACACTGACACCCAGTAACACAGACACACACTTACACCAAGTAACACAGACATACACTGACACCAAGTAACAAAGAAATACACTGACACCCAGTAACACAGACACACACGGACACCAAGTAACAAAGACATACACTTACACCAAGTAACACAGACACACACTGACACCCAGTAACACAGACACACACTTACACCAAGTAACACAGACATACACTGATACCAAGTCACAAAGACATACACTGATGCCCAGTAACAAAGACATACACTTACACCAAGTAACACAGACACACACTGACACCCAGTAACACAGACACACACTTACACCAAGTAACACAGAGAAAAACTAATACACAGTAACAAAGACAGACACTGATTCCCAGTAACACAGGCATACACTGACACCAAGTAACAAAGACATACACTTACACCAAGAAACAAAGACACACACTTACACCAAGTAACACAGACATACACTGACACCAAGTAACAAAGGCAGACAATTACACCAAGTAACAAAGAAATACACATACACCAAGTATTTTGACATACACTGACACAAAGTAACAAAGACATACACTGATACCCAGTAACACAGACACACACTTACACTAAGTAACACAGACATACAATGACACCAAGAAACAAAGACATGCACTGATACTAGTAACACAGACACACACTTACAGCAAGTAAAAAAGACAGACACTGATACCCAGTAACACAGACACACACTTCCACCAAGTAACAAAGACATACACTGACACCCAGTAACAAAGACATACACTGACACCCAGTAACACAGACACACACAGACACCAAGTATCAAAGACACACACTAACACCAAGTAACACAGACACACACTGACACCCAGTAACACAAACAAACACACTGACACCAAGTAACACAGACAGACACTGACACCAAGTAACAAAGAAATACACTGACACCCAGTAACACAGACACACACGGACACCAAGTAACAAAGACATACACGTACACCAAGTAACACAGACACACACTGACACCCAGTAACACAGACACACACTGACACCAAGTAACACAGACATATACTGACACCAAGCAACAAAGACATACACTGACACCAAGTCACAAAGACATACACTGACACCAAGTCACAAAGACATACACTGATACCAAGTCACAAAGACATAAACTGATGCCCAGTAACAAAGACATGCACTTACACCAAGTAACACAGACACACACTGACACCCAGTAACACAGACACACACTTACACCAAGTAACACAGACATACACTGACACCAAGTAACAAAGACAGACACTGATTCCCAGTAACACAGGCATACACTGACACCAAGTAACAAAGACATACACTTACACCAAGTAACAAAGACACACACTTACACCAAGTAACACAGACATACACTGACACCAAGTAACAAAGGCAGACAATTACACCAAGTAACAAAGAAATACACATACACCAAGTATTTTGACATACACTGACACAAAGTAACAAAGACATACACTGATACCCAGTAACACAGACACACACTTACACCAAGTAACACAGACATACAATGACACCAAGTAACAAAGACATGCACTGATACCCAGTAACACAGACACACACTTACACCAAGTAAAAAAGACAGACACTGATACCCAGTAACACAGACACACACTTACACCAAGTAACAAAGACATACACTGACACCCAGTAATAAAGACATACACTGACACCCAGTAACACAGACACACACGGACACCAAGTAACAAAGACACACACTGACACCAAGTAACAAAGAAATACACTGACACCCAGTAACACAGACACACACGGACACCAAGTAACAAAGACATACACTTACACCAAGTAACACAGACACTCACTGTCACCCAGTAACACAGACACACACTTACACCAAGTAACACAGACATACACTGACACCAAGTAACAAAGACATACACTTACACCAAGTCACAAAGACATACACTGATACCAAGTCACAAAGACATACACTGATGCCCAGGAACAAAGACATAAACGTACACCAAGTAACAGAGACACACACTGACACCAAGTAACAAAGAAACACACTGACACCAACTAACAAGGACATACACTTGCACCAAGTAACAAAGACACACACTGACACCAAGTAACAAAGACATACACCTGCACCAAGTAACAAAGACACACACTGACACCAAGTAACAAAGACATAAACTTTCACCAAGTAACAAAGACACACACTGACACCAAGTAACAAAGACATACACTTGCACCAAGTAACAAAGACACACACTGACGCTAAGTAACGCAGATACACACTTACACCAAGAAACAAAGACAGACACTGACACCCAGTAACAAACAAATACACTGACACCCAGTAACACAGACACACACGGACACCTAGTTAGAAGACATACACTGACACCCAGTAACAAAGACAGACACTGACACCAAGTAACACTGACACACACTTAAACCAAGTAACAAAGACATACACTGATACCCAGTAACACAGAAACACACTCACTGACACCCAGTAACACAGATAAACTCTGAAACACAGTAACAAAGACATACACTGACACCCAGTAACACAGTCCCACACTGACACCAAGTAACAAAGACACACACTGCCACCCCGTAACAAAGACAGACAATTACACCAAGTAACAAAGACATACACTTACACCAAGTATTTTGACATACACTGACACCAAGTAACAAAGACATACACTGATACCCAGTAACACAGACACACACTGACACCAAGTAACACAGACATACAATGACAGCAAGTAACAAAGACATGCACTGATACCCAGTAACAAAGACACACAGTTACACCAAGTTAAAAAGACAGACACTGATACCCAGTAACACAGTCCCACACTTACACCAATTAACAAAGACATACACTGACACCCAGTAACAAAGACATACACTGGCACCCATTAACACAGACACACAAGGACACCAAGTAACAAAGACACACACTTACACCAAGTAACACAGACATACACTGACACCAAGTAACACAGACATACACTGACACCAAGTAACAAAGACATACACTGACACCCAGTTACACAGACACACACTTACACCAAGTAACAAAGACATACACTGACACCAAGAATCAAAGACATACACTGATACCCAGTAACACAGACACACACTTAGACCAAATAACAAAGACATACACTGACACCAAGTCACAAAGACATACACTGACACCCATAACAAAGACACACACTGACACCATGTAACACAGACATACACTGACACCAAGTAACAAAGACATACACTGAAACCAAGTAACAAAGACATACACTGATACCCAGTAACACAGACACACACTTACACGAAGTAACAAATACACACACTTACAACAAGTAACACAGACATACACTGACACCAAGTAACAAAGACATACACTGTCACCAGGTCACAAAGACACATACTGACACCCATTAACAAAGAAATACACTGACACCAAGTCACAAAGACATACACTGACACCAAGTCACAAAGACATACACTTACACCAAATAACACAGACATACACTGACACCAACTAACAAATACAAACACTGACGCCAAGTAGCACAGACACACACTTACTCCCAGTAACACAGACACACACTTACACCAAGTAACAAAGACACACAATGACACCCAGTAACACAGACATACACTGACACCAAGTAACAAAGACACACAATTACACAAAGTCACAAAGACATACACTTACACCAAGTAACAAAGACATACACTGACACCAAATAACAAAGAAACACACTTACACCAAGTCACAAAGACATACACTTACACCAAGTAACAATGACATACACTTACACCCAGTAACAAAGACACACACTGACACCAAGTAACAAAGACACACACTGACACCAAGTAACAAAGACATACACTTACACCAAGTAACAAAGACACACACTGACACCCTGTAACACAGACACGCACTGACACCAAGTAACAAAGACATACACTTACACCCAGTAACAAAGACACACACTGACACCAAGTAACAAAGAAACACACTGACACCAATTGACAAGGACATATACTTGCACCAAGTAACAAAGACACACACTGATACCAAGTAACAAAGACATACACTTGCACCAAGTAACAAAGCCACACACTGACACCAAGTAACAAAGACATAAACTTTCACCAAGTAACAAAGACAGACACTGACATCAAGTAACAAAGACACACACCGACACCAAGTAACAAAGACACACACTGACACCAAGTAACAAAGACATACACTTGCACCAAGTAACAAAGACACACACTGACAGTAAGTAACACAGACACACACATACACCAAGTAACAAAGACAGACACTGACACCCAGTAACAAAGACATACACTGACACCCAGTAACACAGACACACACGGACACCAAGTTAGAAGACATACACTGACACCCAGTAACAAAGACAGACACTGACACGAAGTAACACTGACACACACTTACACCAAGTAACAAAGACATACACTGATACCCAGTAACACAGACACACACTCATTGACACCCAGTAACACAGAGAAACTCTGAAACACAGTAACAAAGACATACACTGACACCCAGTAACACAGACCCACACTGACACCAAGTAACAAAGTCATACACTGACACCCAGTAACAAAGACAGACACTGACACCAAGTAACACTGACACACACTTACACCAAGTAACAAAGACATACACTGACACCAAGTATCAAAGACATACACTGATACCCAGTAACACAGACACACACTTACACCAAGTAACAAAGAAATACACTGACACCAAGTCACAAAGACATGCACTGACACCCAGTAACAAAGACACACACTGACACCATGTAACACAGACATACACTGACGCCAAGTAACAAAGACATACACTGGCACGCAGTAACACAGAAACGAACTTACACCAAGTAACAAAGACATACACTGACACCCAGTAAGAAAGACAGACAATTACACCAAGTAACAAAGACATACACTTACATTAAGTATTTTGACATACACTGACACCAAGTAACAAATACATACACTGATACCCAGTAACACAGACACACACTTACACCAAGTAACACAGACATACAATGACACCAAGTAACAAAGACATGCACTGATACCCAGTAACACAGTCCCACACTTACACCAATTAACAAAGACATACACTGACACCCAGTAACAAAGACATACACTGGCACCCAGTAACACAGACACACAAGGACACCAAGTAACAAAGACACACACTTACACCAAGTAACACAGACACACACTGACACCAAGTAACAAAGACATACACTGACACCCAGTTACACAGACACACACTTACACCAAGTAACAAAGACATACACTGACACCAAGAATCAAAGACATACACTGATACCCAGTCACACAGACACACACTTAGACCAAATAACAAAGACATACACTGACACCAAGTCACAAAGACATACACTGACACCCATAACAAAGACACACACTGACACCATGTAACACAGACATACACTGACACCAAGTAACAAAGACATACACTGAAACCAAGTAACAAAGACATACACTGATACCCAGTAACACAGACACACACTTACACGAAGTAACAAATACACACACTTACAACAAGTAACACAGACATACACTGACACCAAGTAACAAAGACATACACTGTCACCAGGTCACAAAGACACATACTGACACCCATTAACAAAGAAATACACTGACACCAAGTCACAAAGACATACACTGACACCAAGTAACAAAGACATACACTTACACCAAATAACACAGACATACACTGACACCAACTAACAAATACAAACACTGACGCCAAGTAGCACAGACACACACTTACTCCCAGTAACACAGACACACACTTACACCAAGTAACAAAGACACACAATGACACCCAGTAACACAGACATACACTGACACCAAGTAACAAAGACAGACAATTACACAAAGTCACAAAGACATACACTTACACCAAGTAACAAAGACATACACTGACACCAAATAACAAAGAAACACACTTACACCAAGTCACAAAGACATACACTTACACCAAGTAACAATGACATACACTTACACCCAGTAACAAAGACATACACTGACACCAAGTAACAAAGACACACACTGACACCAAGTAACAAAGACATACACTTACACCAAGTAACAAAGACACACACTGACACCCTGTAACACAGACACGCACTGACACCAAGTAACAAAGACATACACTTACACCCAGTAACAAAGACACACACTGACACCAAGTAACAAAGAAACACACTGACACCAATTGACAAGGACATATACTTGCACCAAGTAACAAAGACACACACTGACACCAAGTAACAAAGACATACACTTGCACCAAGTAACAAAGACACACACTGACACCAAGTAACAAAGACATAAACTTTCACCAAGTAACAAAGACAGACTCTGACATCAAGTAACAAAGACACACACCGACACCAAGTAACAAAGACACACACTGACACCAAGTAACAAAGACATACACTTGCACCAAGTAACAAAGACACACACTGACCGTAAGTAACACAGACACACACATACACCAAGTAACAAAGACAGACACTGACACCCAGTAACAAAGACATACACTGACACCCAGTAACACAGACACACACGGACACCAAGTTAGAAGACATACACTGACACCCAGTAACAAAGACAGACACTGACACGAAGTAACACTGACACACACTTACACCAAGTAACAAAGACATACACTGATACCCAGTAACACAGACACACACTCACTGACACCCAGTAACACAGAGAAACTCTGAAACACAGTAACAAAGACATACACTGACACCCAGTAACACAGACCCACACTGACACCAAGTACCAAAGTCATACACTGACACCCAGTAACAAAGACAGACACTGACACCAAGTAACACTGACACACACTTACACCAAGTAACAAAGACATACACTGACACCAAGTATCAAAGACATACACTGATACCCAGTAACACAGACACACACTTACACCAAGTAACAAAGAAATACACTGACACCAAGTCACAAAGACATGCTCTGACACCCAGTAACAAAGACACACACTGACACCATGTAACACAGACATACACTGACGCCAAGTAACAAAGACATACACTGGCACCCAGTAACACAGAAACGAACTTACACCAAGTAACAAAGACATACACTGACACCCAGTAACAAAGACAGACAATTACACCAAGTAACAAAGACATACACTTACACCAAGTATTTTGACATACACTGACACCAAGTAACTAAGACATACACTGATACCCAGTAACACAGACACACACTTACACCAAGTAACACAGACATACAATGACACCAAGTAACAAAGACATGCACTGATACCCAGTAACAAAGACACACACTTACACCAAGTAAAAAAGACAGACACTGATACCCAGTAACACAGACCCACACTTACACCAATTAACAAAGACATACACTGACACCCAGTAACAAAGACATACACTGACACCTAGTAACACAGACGCACAAGGACACCAAGTAACAAAGACACACACTTACACCAAGTAAAACAGACTCACACTGACACCAAGTAACAAAGACATACACTGACACCCAGTTACACAGACACACACTTACACCAAGTAACAAAGACATACACTGACACCAAGAATCAAAGACATACACTGATACCCAGTAACACAGACACACACTTACACCAAGTAACAAAGACATACACTGACACCAAGTCACAAAGACATACACTGACACCCAGTAACAAAGACACACACTGACACCATGTAACACAGACATACACTGATACCAAGTAACAAAGACATACACTGACACCAAGTAACAAAGACATGCACGGACACCCAGTAACAAAGACATACACTGACACCAAGTCACAAAGACATACACTTACACCAAGTAACACAGACATACACTGACACCAACTAACAAATACAAACACTGACGCCAAGTAGCACAGACACACACTTACTCCCAGTAAAACAGACACACACTTACACCAAGTAACAAAGACATACACTGACACCAAGTAACAAAGACACACAATTACACAAAGTCACAAAGACATACACTTACACCAAGTAACAAAGACATACACTGACAACAATTAACAAAGAAACACTCTTTCACCAATTCACAAAGACATACACTTACCCCAAGTAACAAAGACATACACTTACACCCAGTAACAAAGACATACACGGACACCAAGTAACAAAGACACACACTGACACCAAGTAACAAGGACATACACTTGCACCAAGTAACAAAGACACACACTGACACCAAGTAACAAAGACATACACTTGCACCAAGTAACAAAGACACACACTGACACCAAGTAACAAAGACATAAACTTTCACCAAGTAACAAAGACACACACTGACATCAAGTAACAAAGACACACAATGACACCAAGTAACAAAGACACACAATGACACCAAGTAACAAAGACATACACTTGCACCAAGTAACAAAAACACACACTGACACTAAGTAACACAGACACACACTTACATCAAGTAACAAAGACAGACACTGACATCTAGTAACAAAGACATACACTGACACCCAGTAACACAGAGACACACGGACACCAAGTTAGAAGACATACACTGACACCCAGTAACAAAGACAGACACTGACACCAAGTAACACTGACACACACTTACATCAAGTAACAAAGACATACACCGATACCCAGTAACACAGACACACACTCACTGACACCCAGTAACACAGAGAAACTCTGAAACACAGCAACAAAGACATACACTGACACCCAGTAACACAGACCCACACTGACACCAAGTAACAAAGACAAACACTGACACCCAGCAAAAAAGACATACACTTACACCAAGTATTTTGACATACACTGACACCAAGTAACAAAGACATACACTGATACCCAGTAACACAGACACACACTTACACCAAGTAACACAGACATACAATGACACCAAGTAACAAAGACATCCACTGATACACAGTAACAAAGACACACACTTACACCAAGTTAAAAAGACAGACACTCATACCCAGTAACACAGACCCACACTTACACCAATTAACAAAGACATACACTGACACCCAGTAACAAAGAAATACACTGACACCCAGTAACACAGACACACAAGGACACCAAGTAACAAAGACACACACTTACACAAAGTAACACAGACACACACTGACACCAAGTAACAAAGACATACACTGACACCCAGGTACACAGACACACACTTACACCAAGTAACAAAGACATACACTGACACAAAGAATCAAAGACATTCACTGATACCCAGTAACACAGACACACACTTACACCAAGTAACAAAGACATACACTGACACCAAGTAACAAAGACATACACTTACACCAAGTAACACAGACATACACTGACACCAAGTAACACAGACACACACTTACAGCAAGTAACAAAGACATACACTGACAACAAGTAACACAGACACACACTTACACCAAGTCACAAAGACACACACTGACACCCAGTCACAAAGACATACACTGACACCAAGTCACAAAGACATACACTGACAACCAGTAACAAAGACATACACTGACACCAAGTCACAAAGACATACCCTGACACCAAGTAACAAAGACATACACTGATACCCAGTAACACAGACACACACTTACACCAAGTAACAAAGACATGCACTGTCACCAAGTAACAAAGACATACACTTACACCAAGTAACACAGACATACACTGACACCAAGTATCAAAGACATACAATTACACCAAGTAACAAAGACACACACTTACACCAAGTAACACAGACATACACTGATAACAAGTAACACAGACGCACACTTACACCAAGTAACACTGACACACACTTACACCAAGTAACAAAGACATACACTGATACCCAGTAACACAGACACACACTCACTGACACCCAGTAACACAGAGAAACTCTGAAACACAGTAACAAAGACATACACTGACACCCAGTAACACAGACCCACACTGACACCAAGTACCAAAGTCATACACTGACACCCAGTAACAAAGACAGACACTGACACCAAGTAACACTGACACACACTTACACCAAGTAACAAAGACATACACTGACACCAAGTATCAAAGACATACACTGATACCCAGTAACACAGACACACACTTACACCAAGTAACAAAGAAATACACTGACACCAAGTCACAAAGACATGCTCTGACACCCAGTAACAAAGACACACACTGACACCATGTAACACAGACATACACTGACGCCAAGTAACAAAGACATACACTGGCACCCAGTAACACAGAAACGAACTTACACCAAGTAACAAAGACATACACTGACACCCAGTAACAAAGACAGACAATTACACCAAGTAACAAAGACATACACTTACACCAAGTATTTTGACATACACTGACACCAAGTAACTAAGACATACACTGATACCCAGTAACACAGACACACACTTACACCAAGTAACACAGACATACAATGACACCAAGTAACAAAGACATGCACTGATACCCAGTAACAAAGACACACACTTACACCAAGTAAAAAAGACAGACACTGATACCCAGTAACACAGACCCACACTTACACCAATTAACAAAGACATACACTGACACCCAGTAACAAAGACATACACTGACACCTAGTAACACAGACGCACAAGGACACCAAGTAACAAAGACACACACTTACACCAAGTAAAACAGACTCACACTGACACCAAGTAACAAAGACATACACTGACACCCAGTTACACAGACACACACTTACACCAAGTAACAAAGACATACACTGACACCAAGAATCAAAGACATACACTGATACCCAGTAACACAGACACACACTTACACCAAGTAACAAAGACATACACTGACACCAAGTCACAAAGACATACACTGACACCCAGTAACAAAGACACACACTGACACCATGTAACACAGACATACACTGATACCAAGTAACAAAGACATACACTGACACCAAGTAACAAAGACATGCACGGACACCCAGTAACAAAGACATACACTGACACCAAGTCACAAAGACATACACTTACACCAAGTAACACAGACATACACTGACACCAACTAACAAATACAAACACTGACGCCAAGTAGCACAGACACACACTTACTCCCAGTAAAACAGACACACACTTACACCAAGTAACAAAGACATACACTGACACCAAGTAACAAAGACACACAATTACACAAAGTCACAAAGACATACACTTACACCAAGTAACAAAGACATACACTGACAACAATTAACAAAGAAACACTCTTTCACCAATTCACAAAGACATACACTTACCCCAAGTAACAAAGACATACACTTACACCCAGTAACAAAGACATACACGGACACCAAGTAACAAAGACACACACTGACACCAAGTAACAAGGACATACACTTGCACCAAGTAACAAAGACACACACTGACACCAAGTAACAAAGACATACACTTGCACCAAGTAACAAAGACACACACTGACACCAAGTAACAAAGACATAAACTTTCACCAAGTAACAAAGACACACACTGACATCAAGTAACAAAGACACACAATGACACCAAGTAACAAAGACACACAATGACACCAAGTAACAAAGACATACACTTGCACCAAGTAACAAAAACACACACTGACACTAAGTAACACAGACACACACTTACATCAAGTAACAAAGACAGACACTGACATCTAGTAACAAAGACATACACTGACACCCAGTAACACAGAGACACACGGACACCAAGTTAGAAGACATACACTGACACCCAGTAACAAAGACAGACACTGACACCAAGTAACACTGACACACACTTACATCAAGTAACAAAGACATACACCGATACCCAGTAACACAGACACACACTCACTGACACCCAGTAACACAGAGAAACTCTGAAACACAGCAACAAAGACATACACTGACACCCAGTAACACAGACCCACACTGACACCAAGTAACAAAGACAAACACTGACACCCAGCAAAAAAGACATACACTTACACCAAGTATTTTGACATACACTGACACCAAGTAACAAAGACATACACTGATACCCAGTAACACAGACACACACTTACACCAAGTAACACAGACATACAATGACACCAAGTAACAAAGACATCCACTGATACACAGTAACAAAGACACACACTTACACCAAGTTAAAAAGACAGACACTCATACCCAGTAACACAGACCCACACTTACACCAATTAACAAAGACATACACTGACACCCAGTAACAAAGAAATACACTGACACCCAGTAACACAGACACACAAGGACACCAAGTAACAAAGACACACACTTACACAAAGTAACACAGACACACACTGACACCAAGTAACAAAGACATACACTGACACCCAGGTACACAGACACACACTTACACCAAGTAACAAAGACATACACTGACACAAAGAATCAAAGACATTCACTGATACCCAGTAACACAGACACACACTTACACCAAGTAACAAAGACATACACTGACACCAAGTAACAAAGACATACACTTACACCAAGTAACACAGACATACACTGACACCAAGTAACACAGACACACACTTACAGCAAGTAACAAAGACATACACTGACAACAAGTAACACAGACACACACTTACACCAAGTCACAAAGACACACACTGACACCCAGTCACAAAGACATACACTGACACCAAGTCACAAAGACATACACTGACAACCAGTAACAAAGACATACACTGACACCAAGTCACAAAGACATACCCTGACACCAAGTAACAAAGACATACACTGATACCCAGTAACACAGACACACACTTACACCAAGTAACAAAGACATGCACTGTCACCAAGTAACAAAGACATACACTTACACCAAGTAACACAGACATACACTGACACCAAGTATCAAAGACATACAATTACACCAAGTAACAAAGACACACACTTACACCAAGTAACACAGACATACACTGATAACAAGTAACACAGACGCACACTTACACCAAGTAACACAGACACACACTTACACCAAGTAACAAAGACATACACTGTTACCCAGGAACACAGACACACACTTACACCAAGTAACAAAGACATACACTGATACCAAGTAACACAGACACACACTTACACCAAGTAACACAGACACACACTTACACCAAGTAACAAAGATATACACTGATACCCAGTAACACAGAGACACACTTACACCAAGTAACAAAGACATACTGTGACACCAAGTCACAAAGACAGACACTAACACCCAGTAACAAAGACAAACACTGACACCAAGTAACGGAGACTGACACTGACACCAAGTCACAAAGACATACACTGACACCCAGTAACAAAGACATACACTGACACCTAGTAACAAAGACATACACTGAAACCAAGTAACAAGGACATACACTGATGCCTAGTAACACAGACATACACTTACACCATGTAACAAAGATATACACTGATACCCAGTAACACAGACACACACTTACACCAAGTAACAAAGACATACACTGACACCAAGTAACAAAGACATACACTGACTCCAAGTCACAAAGACAGGCACTGACATCCAGTAACAAAGACAAACACTGACACCAAGTAACGAAGACATACAGTTACACCAAGTCACAATGACATACACTGACACCAAGTAACAAAGACATACATTGACACCAAGTAACACAGACATACACTGACACCAAGTAACAAAGACATACAGTTACACCAAGTAACAAAGACACACACTTCACCAATTAACACAGACATACACTGACAACAAGTAACAAAGACATACACTGTTACCCAGTAACACAGACACACACTTACACCAAGTAACAAAGACATACACTGATACCAACTAACACAGACACACACTTCCACCAAGTAACAAAGACACACACTTCCACCAAGTAACAGAGACATACACTGACACCAAGTAACAAAGACATACACTGACACGAAGTAACAAAGACATACACTGACACCCTGTAACAAAGACATACACTGTTACCCAGGAACACAGACACACGAAGAAGGGTCACTGACCCGAAACGTTAACTCTGCTTCTCTTTCCACAGATGCTGCCAGACCTGCTGAGTGAATCCAGCATTTCTTGTTTTTGTTTGACACAGACACACACTTACATCAAGTAACAAAGACATACACTGATACCAAGTAACACAGACACACACTTACACCAAGTAACACAGACACACACTTACACCAAGTAACAAAGACATACACTGATACCCAGTAACACAGACACACTCTTACACCAAGTAACAAAGACATACTCTGACACCAAGTCAAAAAGACAGACACTGACACCCAGGAACAAAGACAAACACTGACACCAAGTCACGAAGACAGACACTGACACCAAGTCACAAAGACATACACTGACACCAAGTAACAAAGACATACATTGACACCAAGTAACACAGACATACACTGACACCAAGTAACAAAGACATACAGTTACACCAAGTAACAAAGACACACACTTTCACCAATTAACACAGACATACACTGACAACAAGTAACAAAGACATACACTGATACCCAGTAACAAAGACACACACTGACACCAAGTAACTTAGACATACACTGATACCAACTAACACAGACACACACTTACACCAAGTAACAAAGACACACACTTTCACCAAGTAACAGAGACATACACTGACACCAGGTAACAAAGACATACACTGACACGAAGTAACAAAGACATACACTGACACCCAGTAACAAAGACATACACTGACACCAAGTCACAAAGACATACACTGACACCAAGTCACAAGGACATACACTGACACCAAGTAACAAAGACATACACTTACACCAAGTAACACAGACACACACTGACACCAAGTAACAAAGACAAACACTTATACCAAGTAACAAAGACATACACTTGCACGAAGTAACAAAGACACACACTGACACCCAGTAACACAGACACGAACTGACACCAAGTAACAAAGACACACACTTACACCAAGTGACAAAGACATACACTAACATCAAGTAACAAAGACAAACACTGACACCCAGTAACACAGACACGCACTGACACCAAGTAATAAAGACATAAACTTACACCAAGTAACAGAGACACAAACTGACACCAAGTAACAAAGACACACACTGACACCAAGTAACAAAGACATACACTTGCACCAAGTAACAAAGACACACACTGACACTAAGTAACACAGACACACACTTCCACCAAGTAACAAAGACAGACACTGACACCCAGTAACAAAGACATACACTGACAACCAGTAACACAGACACACATGGACACCAAGTAAATAGACATACACTGACGCCCAGTAGCAAAGACAGACACTGACACCAAGTAATACTGACACACACTTACACCAAGTAACAAAGACATACACTGATACCCAGAAACACAGACACACACTCACTGACACCCAGTAACACAGAGACACACTGATACACAGTAACAAAGACATACACTGACACCGAGTAACACAGACACAAACTTACAAAAGTAACAAAGAGATACACTGATACCAAGTAACACAGGCACACACTTACACCAAGTAACAAAGATATACACTGATATCCAGTAACACAGACACACACTTACACCAAGTAACAAAGACAAACAATGACACCAAGTAACGAAGACAGACACTGACACCCAGTAACAAAGACATACACTGAAACAAAGTAACAAAGGCATACACTGATGCCCAGTAACACAGACACACAGTTACACCAAGTCACAAAGACAGACACTGACACCCAGTAAAAAAGACAAACACTGACACCAAGTAACGAAGACAGACACTGACACCAAGTCACAAAGACATACACTGACACCAAGTAACAAAGACATACACTTACACCAACTAACACAGACACACACTTACACCAAGTAACAAAGACATTCACTGACACCCAGTAACACATACAAACACACATTGACACCCAGTAACACATAGAAACACTGACACACAGTAGCAAAGACATACACAGACACACACTGGCACCAAGTAACAAAGACTAACACAGACACACACTGTCACCAAGTAACAAAGACATACACTGACACCAAGTAACAAAGACATACACTGACACCCAGTAACACAGACACACACTTACACCAAGTAACAAAGACATACACTGACACCAACTAACACAGACATACAATGACACCAAGTTGCAAAGACATACAGTTACACCAAGTAACAAAGACACACACTTACACCAATTAACACAGACATGCACTGACACCAAGTAACAAAGAGATACACTGTTACCCAGAAACACAGACACACACTTACACCAAGTAACAAAGACATACACTGATACCAAGTAACACAGACACACACATACACCAAGTAACACAGACATACACTGACACCAAGTAACAAAGACATTCACTGATACCCAGTAACACAGACACACACTGGGCGGCACATTGGCACAGTGGTTCGCAGCCTCACAGCTCCAGGGACCCGGGTTCGATTCTGGGTACTGCCGGTGCAGAGTTTGCAAGTTCTCCCTGTGTCTGCGTGGGTTTCCTCCGGGTGCTCTGGTTTCCTCCCACATGCCAAAGACTTGCAGGTTGATAGGTTAATTGGCCATTATAAATTGCCCCCAGTATCGGTAGGTGGTAGCAAAATATATAGGGACAGGTGGGGATGTGATAGGAATACGGGATTAGTGTAGGATTAGTATAAATGTGTGGTTGATGGTCGGCACAGACTCGGTTGGCCGAAGGGCCTGTTTCAGTGCTGTATCACTAAACTAAATACTGACACCCAGTAACACAAACAAACACACACAGACACCCAGTAACATAGAGAAACACTGACACATAGTAATAAAAACATACACTGACACACAGACACACACTGTCACCAAGTAACAAAGACTAACACAGACATACACTGTCACCAAGTAACAAAGACATACACTGTCACCCAGTAACAAAGACATACACTGACACCAAGTCACAGAGACATACACTGATACCCAGTATCACAGAAACACACTGACACCCAGTAACACATACAAACACACATTGACACCCAGTAACACATAGAAACACTGACACACAGTAGCAAAGACATACACAGACACACACTGGCACCAAGTAACAAAGACTAACACAGACACACACTGTCACCAAGTAACAAAGACATACACTGACACCAAGTAACAAAGACATACACTGACACCCAGTAACACAGACACACACTTACACCAAGTGACAAAGACATACACTTACACCAACTAACACAGACATACAATGACACCAAGTTGCAAAGACATACAGTTACACCAAGTAACAAAGACACACACTTACACCAATTAACACAGACATGCACTGACACCAAGTAACAAAGAGATACACTGTTACCCAGAAACACAGACACACACTTACACCAAGTAACAAAGACATACACTGATACCAAGTAACACAGACACACACATACACCAAGTAACACAGACATACACTGACACCAAGTAACAAAGACATTCACTGATACCCAGTAACACAGACACACACTGGGCGGCACATTGGCACAGTGGTTCGCAGCCTCACAGCTCCAGGGACCCGGGTTCGATTCTGGGTACTGCCGGTGCAGAGTTTGCAAGTTCTCCCTGTGTCTGCGTGGGTTTCCTCCGGGTGCTCTGGTTTCCTCCCACATGCCAAAGACTTGCAGGTTGATAGGTTAATTGGCCATTATAAATTGCCCCCAGTATCGGTAGGTGGTAGCAAAATATATAGGGACAGGTGGGGATGTGATAGGAATACGGGATTAGTGTAGGATTAGTATAAATGTGTGGTTGATGGTCGGCACAGACTCGGTTGGCCGAAGGGCCTGTTTCAGTGCTGTATCACTAAACTAAATACTGACACCCAGTAACACAAACAAACACACACAGACACCCAGTAACATAGAGAAACACTGACACATAGTAATAAAAACATACACTGACACACAGACACACACTGTCACCAAGTAACAAAGACTAACACAGACATACACTGTCACCAAGTAACAAAGACATACACTGACACCAAGTAACAAAGACATACACTGACACCCAGTAACACAGACACACACTTACACCAAGTAACAAAGACATACACTGACACCAACTAACACAGACATACAATGACACCAAGTTGCAAAGACATACAGTTACACCAAGTAACAAAGACACACACTTACACCAATTAACACAGACATGCACTGACACCAAGTAACAAAGAGATACACTGTTACCCAGAAACACAGACACACACTTACACCAAGTAACAAAGACATACACTGATACCAAGTAACACAGACACACACATACACCAAGTAACACAGACATACACTGACACCAAGTAACAAAGACATTCATTGATACCCAGTAACACAGACACACACTGGGCGGCACATTGGCACAGTGGTTCGCAGCCTCACAGCTCCAGGGACCCGGGTTCGATTCTGGGTACTGCCGGTGCAGAGTTTGCAAGTTCTCCCTGTGTCTGCGTGGGTTTCCTCCGGGTGCTCTGGTTTCCTCCCACATGCCAAAGACTTGCAGGTTGATAGGTTAATTGGCCATTATAAATTGCCCCCAGTATCGGTAGGTGGTAGCAAAATATATAGGGACAGGTGGGGATGTGATAGGAATACGGGATTAGTGTAGGATTAGTATAAATGTGTGGTTGATGGTCGGCACAGACTCGGTTGGCCGAAGGGCCTGTTTCAGTGCTGTATCACTAAACTAAATACTGACACCCAGTAACACAAACAAACACACACAGACACCCAGTAACATAGAGAAACACTGACACATAGTAATAAAAACATACACTGACACACAGACACACACTGTCACCAAGTAACAAAGACTAACACAGACATACACTGTCACCAAGTAACAAAGACATACACTGACACCCAGTAACAAAGACATACACTGACACCAAGTCACAAAGACATACACTGATACCCAGTATCACAGAAACACACTGACACCCAGTAACACATACAAACACACATTGACACCCAGTAACACATAGAAACACTGACACACAGTAGCAAAGACATGCACAGACACACACTGGCACCAAGTAACAAAGACTAACACAGACACACACTGTCACCAAGTAACAAAGACATACACTGACACCAAGTAACAAAGACATACACTGACACCCAGTAACACAGACACACACTTACACCAAGTGACAAAGACATACACTTACACCAACTAACACAGACATACAATGACACCAAGTTGCAAAGACATACAGTTACACCAAGTAACAAAGACACACACTTACACCAATTAACACAGACATGCACTGACACCAAGTAACAAAGAGATACACTGTTACCCAGAAACACAGACACACACTTACACCAAGTAACAAAGACATACACTGATACCAAGTCACACAGACACACACATACACCAAGTAACACAGACATACACTGACACCAAGTAACAAAGACATTCACTGATACCCAGTAACACAGACACACACTGGGCGGCACATTGGCACAGTGGTTCGCAGCCTCACAGCTCCAGGGACCCGGGTTCGATTCTGGGTACTGCCGGTGCAGAGTTTGCAAGTTCTCCCTGTGTCTGCGTGGGTTTCCTCCGGGTGCTCTGGTTTCCTCCCACATGCCAAAGACTTGCAGGTTGATAGGTTAATTGGCCATTATAAATTGCCCCCAGTATCGGTAGGTGGTAGCAAAATATATAGGGACAGGTGGGGATGTGATAGGAATACGGGATTAGTGTAGGATTAGTATAAATGTGTGGTTGATGGTCGGCACAGACTCGGTTGGCCGAAGGGCCTGTTTCAGTGCTGTATCACTAAACTAAATACTGACACCCAGTAACACAAACAAACACACACAGACACCCAGTAACATAGAGAAACACTGACACATAGTAATAAAAACATACACTGACACACAGACACACACTGTCACCAAGTAACAAAGACTAACACAGACATACACTGTCACCAAGTAACAAAGACATACACTGACACCCAGTAACAAAGACATACACTGACACCAAGTCACAAAGACATACACTGATACCCAGTATCACAGAAACACACTGACACCCAGTAACACATACAAACACACATTGACACCCAGTAACACATAGAAACACTGACACACAGTAGCAAAGACATACACAGACACACACTGGCACCAAGTAACAAAGACTAACACAGACACACACTGTCACCAAGTAACAAAGACATACACTGACACCAAGTAACAAAGACATACACTGACACCCAGTAACACAGACACACACTTACACCAAGTGACAAAGACATACACTTACACCAACTAACACAGACATACAATGACACCAAGTTGCAAAGACATACAGTTACACCAAGTAACAAAGACACACACTTACACCAATTAACACAGACATGCACTGACACCAAGTAACAAAGAGATACACTGTTACCCAGAAACACAGACACACACTTACACCAAGTAACAAAGACATACACTGATACCAAGTAACACAGACACACACATACACCAAGTAACACAGACATACACTGACACCAAGTAACAAAGACATTCACTGATACCCAGTAACACAGACACACACTGGGCGGCACATTGGCACAGTGGTTCGCAGCCTCACAGCTCCAGGGACCCGGGTTCGATTCTGGGTACTGCCGGTGCAGAGTTTGCAAGTTCTCCCTGTGTCTGCGTGGGTTTCCTCCGGGTGCTCTGGTTTCCTCCCACATGCCAAAGACTTGCAGGTTGATAGGTTAATTGGCCATTATAAATTGCCCCCAGTATCGGTAGGTGGTAGCAAAATATATAGGGACAGGTGGGGATGTGATAGGAATACGGGATTAGTGTAGGATTAGTATAAATGTGTGGTTGATGGTCGGCACAGACTCGGTTGGCCGAAGGGCCTGTTTCAGTGCTGTATCACTAAACTAAATACTGACACCCAGTAACACAAACAAACACACACAGACACCCAGTAACATAGAGAAACACTGACACATAGTAATAAAAACATACACTGACACACAGACACACACTGTCACCAAGTAACAAAGACTAACACAGACATACACTGTCACCAAGTAACAAAGACATACACTGACACCCAGTAACAAAGACATACACTGACACCAAGTCACAAAGACATACACTGATACCCAGTATCACAGAAACACACTGACACCCAGTAACACATACAAACACACATTGACACCCAGTAACACATAGAAACACTGACACACAGTAGCAAAGACATACACAGACACACACTGGCACCAAGTAACAAAGACTAACACAGACACACACTGTCACCAAGTAACAAAGACATACACTGACACCAAGTAACAAAGACATACACTGACACCCAGTAACACAGACACACACTTACACCAAGTGACAAAGACATACACTTACACCAACTAACACAGACATACAATGACACCAAGTTGCAAAGACATACAGTTACACCAAGTAACAAAGACACACACTTACACCAATTAACACAGACATGCACTGACACCAAGTAACAAAGAGATACACTGTTACCCAGAAACACAGACACACACTTACACCAAGTAACAAAGACATACACTGATACCAAGTAACACAGACACACACATACACCAAGTAACACAGACATACACTGACACCAAGTAACAAAGACATTCACTGATACCCAGTAACACAGACACACACTGGGCGGCACATTGGCACAGTGGTTCGCAGCCTCACAGCTCCAGGGACCCGGGTTCGATTCTGGGTACTGCCGGTGCAGAGTTTGCAAGTTCTCCCTGTGTCTGCGTGGGTTTCCTCCGGGTGCTCTGGTTTCCACCCACATGCCAAAGACTTGCAGGTTGATAGGTTAATTGGCCATTATAAATTGCCCCCAGTATCGGTAGGTGGTAGCAAAATATATAGGGACAGGTGGGGATGTGATAGGAATACGGGATTAGTGTAGGATTAGTATAAATGTGTGGTTGATGGTCGGCACAGACTCGGTTGGCCGAAGGGCCTGTTTCAGTGCTGTATCACTAAACTAAATACTGACACCCAGTAACACAAACAAACACACACAGACACCCAGTAACATAGAGAAACACTGACACATAGTAATAAAAACATACACTGACACACAGACACACACTGTCACCAAGTAACAAAGACTAACACAGACATACACTGTCACCAAGTAACAAAGACATACACTGACACCAAGTAACAAAGACATACACTGACACCAAGTCACAAAGACATACACTGATACCCAGTATCACAGAAACACACTGACACCCAGTAACACATACAAACACACATTGACACCCAGTAACACATAGAAACACTGACACACAGTAGCACAGACATACACAGACACACACTGGCACCAAGTAACAAAGACTAACACAGACACACACTGTCACCAAGTAACAAAGACATACACTGACACCAAGTAACAAAGACATACACTGACACCCAGTAACACAGACACACACTTACACCAAGTGACAAAGACATACACTTACACCAACTAACACAGACATACAATGACACCAAGTTGCAAAGACATACAGTTACACCAAGTAACAAAGACACACACTTACACCAATTAACACAGACATGCACTGACACCAAGTAACAAAGAGATACACTGTTACCCAGAAACACAGACACACACTTACACCAAGTAACAAAGACATACACTGATACCAAGTAACACAGACACACACATACACCAAGTAACACAGACATACACTGACACCAAGTAACAAAGACATTCACTGATACCCAGTAACACAGACACACACTGGGCGGCACATTGGCACAGTGGTTCGCAGCCTCACAGCTCCAGGGACCCGGGTTCGATTCTGGGTACTGCCGGTGCAGAGTTTGCAAGTTCTCCCTGTGTCTGCGTGGGTTTCCTCCGGGTGCTCTGGTTTCCTCCCACATGCCAAAGACTTGCAGGTTGATAGGTTAATTGGCCATTATAAATTGCCCCCAGTATCGGTAGGTGGTAGCAAAATATATAGGGACAGGTGGGGATGTGATAGGAATACGGGATTAGTGTAGGATTAGTATAAATGTGTGGTTGATGGTCGGCACAGACTCGGTTGGCCGAAGGGCCTGTTTCAGTGCTGTATCACTAAACTAAATACTGACACCCAGTAACACAAACAAACACACACAGACACCCAGTAACATAGAGAAACACTGACACATAGTAATAAAAACATACACTGACACACAGACACACACTGTCACCAAGTAACAAAGACTAACACAGACATACACTGTCACCAAGTAACAAAGACATACACTGACACCAAGTAACAAAGACATACACTGACACCAAGTCACAAAGACATACACTGATACCCAGTATCACAGAAACACACTGACACCCAGTAACACATACAAACACACATTGACACCCAGTAACACATAGAAACACTGACACACAGTAGCAAAGACATACACAGACACACACTGGCACCAAGTAACAAAGACTAACACAGACACACACTGTCACCAAGTAACAAAGACATACACTGACACCAAGTAACAAAGACATACACTGACACCCAGTAACACAGACACACACTTACACCAAGTGACAAAGACATACACTTACACCAACTAACACAGACATACAATGACACCAAGTTGCAAAGACATACAGTTACACCAAGTAACAAAGACACACACTTATACCAATTAACACAGACATGCACTGACACCAAGTAACAAAGAGATACACTGTTACCCAGAAACACAGACACACACTTACACCAAGTAACAAAGACATACACTGATACCAAGTAACACAGACACACACATACACCAAGTAACACAGACATACACTGACACCAAGTAACAAAGACATTCACTGATACCCAGTAACACAGACACACACTGGGCGGCACATTGGCACAGTGGTTTGCAGCCTCACAGCTCCAGGGACCCGGGTTCGATTCTGGGTACTGCCGGTGCAGAGTTTGCAAGTTCTCCCTGTGTCTGCGTGGGTTTCCTCCGGGTGCTCTGGTTTCCTCCCACATGCCAAAGACTTGCAGGTTGATAGGTTAATTGGCCATTATAAATTGCCCCCAGTATCGGTAGGTGGTAGCAAAATATATAGGGACAGGTGGGGATGTGATAGGAATACGGGATTAGTGTAGGATTAGTATAAATGTGTGGTTGATGGTCGGCACAGACTCGGTTGGCCGAAGGGCCTGTTTCAGTGCTGTATCACTAAACTAAATACTGACACCCAGTAACACAAACAAACACACACAGACACCCAGTAACATAGAGAAACACTGACACATAGTAATAAAAACATACACTGACACACAGACACACACTGTCACCAAGTAACAAAGACTAACACAGACATACACTGTCACCAAGTAACAAAGACATACACTGACACCAAGTAACAAAGACATACACTGACACCAAGTCACAAAGACATACACTGATACCCAGTATCACAGAAACACACTGACACCCAGTAACACATACAAACACACATTGACACCCAGTAACACATAGAAACACTGACACACAGTAGCAAAGACATACACAGACACACACTGGCACCAAGTAACAAAGACTAACACAGACACACACTGTCACCAAGTAACAAAGACATACACTGACACCAAGTAACAAAGACATACACTGACACCCAGTAACACAGACACACACTTACACCAAGTGACAAAGACATACACTTACACCAACTAACACAGACATACAATGACACCAAGTTGCAAAGACATACAGTTACACCAAGTAACAAAGACACACACTTACACCAATTAACACAGACATGCACTGACACCAAGTAACAAAGAGATACACTGTTACCCAGAAACACAGACACACACTTACACCAAGTAACAAAGACATACACTGATACCAAGTAACACAGACACACACATACACCAAGTAACACAGACATACACTGACACCAAGTAACAAAGACATTCACTGATACCCAGTAACACAGACACACACTGGGCGGCACATTGGCACAGTGGTTCGCAGCCTCACAGCTCCAGGGACTCGGGTTCGATTCTGGGTACTGCCGGTGCAGAGTTTGCAAGTTCTCCCTGTGTCTGCGTGGGTTTCCTCCGGGTGCTCTGGTTTCCTCCCACATGCCAAAGACTTGCAGGTTGATAGGTTAATTGGCCATTATAAATTGCCCCCAGTATCGGTAGGTGGTAGCAAAATATATAGGGACAGGTGGGGATGTGATAGGAATACGGGATTAGTGTAGGATTAGTATAAATGTGTGGTTGATGGTCGGCACAGACTCGGTTGGCCGAAGGGCCTGTTTCAGTGCTGTATCACTAAACTAAATACTGACACCCAGTAACACAAACAAACACACACAGACACCCAGTAACATAGAGAAACACTGACACATAGTAATAAAAACATACACTGACACACAGACACACACTGTCACCAAGTAACAAAGACTAACACAGACATACACTGTCACCAAGTAACAAAGACATACACTGACACCAAGTAACAAAGACATACACTGACACCCAGTAACACAGACACACACTTACACCAAGTTACAAAGACATACACTGACACCAAGGAACAAAGACATACACTGATACCCATTTCCCGGCGGAGCAGCAGGAGAAGGTAGCGACTCTTCGGTGGGTGAGTGAAGGCATCAGGAGCTGTGTTTTAAAAGTAAGTACTTACTGTTTTACTTACTGTTTTCCTTGTCTTTGAGTTTCTTTTGGCGCCGGAGGACCCGGAAGCTGGTCGGCAGCGAGGACTCCTGGGTAGGTACTTTCCTTAAAGGTGCAGATGTTAGAAGTGAGTTTAGGGAGTTATGCTGGAAGCTGAAAGCTCGGACGGACAGAGTTGTTATCTCTGGTTTGTTGCCGGCGCCACGTGATAGTGAGGCTAGGAATAGGGAGAGAGCACAGCTGAACACGTGGCTGCAGGAATGGTGTAGGAGGGAGGGCTTCCAGTTCTTGGATAATTGGACTGCATTCTGGGGAAGATGGGACCTGTTCAAACAGGACGGGCTGCATCTGAACCAGAGGGGCACCAATATCCTGGGAGGGAGGTTTGCTAGTACTGTTCGGGAGGGTTTAAACTAGTTTGGGAGGGGGATGGGAACCGGACTTGTAATCCAGGGACCAGTGGGTCCACTCAGAAAGACAAAGAGTGTAGTGAGGTATTGGGGAAGGTAGCACTGTCACAGAGGACAGATGGGCACGGAGAAGGGTTAAAGTGCGTATACTTCAACGCAAGAAGCATCAGGAATAAGGTGAGTGAATTGAAGGCGTGGATGGGCACTTGGGACTACGATGTTGTGGCCATCACTGAAACGTGGATAGGTGAGGGGGAGGAATGGTTTTTGGAGGTACCTGGTTATAGATGTTTTCATAAGATTAGGAATGGTGGTAAAAGAGGTGGGGGGGTGGCATTGTTAGTTAGAAATAGTGTAACAACTGCTGAAAGAATTTTCGAGGAGGATCTGCCGACTGAGGCACTGTGGGTTGAGGTCAGGAACAGGAAAGGAGCAGTCACCTTGATGGGAGTTTTCTATAGGCCCCCCAATAGCAGCAGGGAGGTGGAAGAGCAGATTGGGAAACAGATTTTGGAAAGGAGCAGAAGTCACAGGGTAGTAATTATGGGGGATTTCAACTTCCCAAATATTGATTGGCAACTCTTTAGATCGAATAGTTTGGATGGGGTAGTGTTTGTGCAGTATGTCCAGGAAGCTTTTCTGACTCAGTATGTAGACTGCCCGACCAGAGGGGAGGCAATATTGGATTTGGTACTAGGTAATGAACCAGGGCAAGTGATAGAGCTGTTGGTGGGCGAGCACTTTGGAGATAGTGATCACAATTCTGTAGCATTCACTGCGGTAATGGAGAGGGATAGGTATGTGCAACAGGGCAAGGTTTACAATTGGGGGAAGGGTAGATATGATGCTGTCAGGCAGGAACTGAGGAGCATAAGTTGGGAGCATATGCTGGCAGGGAAGGGCACGGTCGAAATGTGGAACTTTTTCAAGGAGCAGATAGTAGGGGCCATTGATAAGCATGTCCCTGTCAGACAGGGAAGGGATGGTCATGTGAGGGAACCGTGGTTGACAAGAGAGGTTGAGAGTCTTGTTAGGAAGAAGAAGGATGCGTATATAAAGTTGAGGAAAAAGGGCACAGGCATAGCTCTGGAGGGATACAAGATGGCCAGGAAGGATCTGAAGAAAGGGATTAGGAGAGCTAAGAGAGGGCATGAAAAATGCTTGGCGGGTAGGATAAAAGAAAACCCCAAGGCCTTTTACGCGTATGTCAGAAATATGAGGATGACTAGGGGGACCATAGGTCCGGTCAAGGACAATAGCGGGAGACTGTGTGTTGAGCCGGAAGAGATAAGTGAGGTTTTGAATGAGTACTTCTCTTCGGTATTTACGAATGAGAAGGGGTGTATTACTGAAGAGGACGGTGTGAAACAGACTGGTAAGCTCGAGGAAGTGCTCGTTAGGAGGGAAGATGTGTTGGGGTTTTTGAATAACTTGAAGATAGACAAGTCTCCCGGGCCTGACGGGGTATATCCAAGGATGTTATGGGAAGCAAGGGATGAAATTGCAGAGCCGCTGGCAATGATCTTTTCATCTTCTCTGCTGACGGGGGTGGTACCAGGTGATTGGAGGGTGGCAAATGTTGTGCCCCTGTTCAAGAAAGGGAATAGGAACAACCCTGGGAATTACAGGCCAGTTAGTCTTACTTCGGTGGTAGGCAAGTTGATGGAAAAGGTGCTGAGAGATAGGATTTCTGAGCATCTGGAAAGACACTGCTTGATTCGGGACAGTCAGCACGGTTTTGTGAGGGGTAGGTCTTGCCTCACAAGCCTGATTGAATTCTTTGAGCAGGTGACCAAGCAAGTGGATGAGGGTAAACCAGTGGATGTGGTGTACATGGATTTTAGTAAGGCATTTGATAAGGTCCCCCATGGTAGACTTATGGAGAAAGTCAGGAGGCATGGGATAGTGGGGAATGTGGCCAGTTGGATTAAGAATTGGCTAACTGATAGAAGGCAGAGAGTGGTCTTAGATGGTAAATACTCAGCCTGGAGCCCAGTTACCAGTGGCGTGCCGCAGGGATCAGTTCTGGGTCCTCTCCTGTTTGTGATTTTTATTAACGACTTGGATGAGGAAGTCGAAGGGTGGGTCAGTAAATTTGCAGATGATACAAAGGTTGGTGGAGTTGTGGATACCGAGGAGGGCTATTTTCGTCTGCAAAGGGACTTGGATAGGTTGCAGTGCTGGGCTGAAAAGTGGCAGATGGAGTTTAACCCTGAAAAGTGTGAGGTCGTCCATTTTGGAAGGACAAACATGAATGCAAAATACTGGGTTAACGGTAGGGTTCTTGGGCATGTGGAGGAGCAGAGAGACCTTGGGGTCTATGTGCATAGATCATTGAAAGTTGCAACTCAAGTGGATAGGGCTGTGAAGAAGGCATATGGGGTGTTAGCGTTCATTAGCAGAGGGATTGAATTTAAGAGCCGTGAGGTGATGATGCAGCTGTACAGGACCTTGGTAAGGCCTCATTTGGAGTACTGTGTGCAGTTCTGGTCGCCTCATTTTAGGAAGGATGTGGAAGCCTTGGAGAGGGTGCAGAGGAGATTTACCAGGATGTTGCCTGGAATGGAGAATAAGTCTTACGAGGAAAGGCTGAACATTCTAGGCCTCTTCTCATTAGAAAGGAGAAGGATGAGGGGTGACATGATAGAGGTTTATAAGATGATCAGGGGAATAGATAGGGTAGACAGTCAGAAACTTTTTCCCCGGGTGGAGCAAAGCGTTACAAGGGGTCATAAATTTAAGGTGAAGGGTGGGAGATATAAGGGGGATGTCAGGGGAAGGTTCTTTACCCAGAGAGTGGTCGAGGCATGGAATGCCTTGCCCGGGGAAGTTTTTGAGTCAGAAACTTTAGGGACTTTCAAAAGGCTTTTGGATAGGTATATGGATAAAGGAGAATGATGGGGTATAGATTAAATTGTCCTTGACAGAGGACAAAGGATCGGCACAACATTGTGGGCCGAAGGGCCTGTTCTGTGCTGTATGTTCTATGTTCTATGTTCTATGTAACATAGACACACACTTCCACCAAGTAACAAAGACACTCACTTACACCAGGTAACACAGACATACACTGACACCAAGTAACAAAGACATACACTGACACCAAGTAACAAAGGCATAAACTGACACCCAGTAACAAAGACATGCACTGACACCAAGTCACAAAGACATACACAGACACCCAGTAACAAAGACATACACTGACACCAAGTAACACAGACATACACTGACACCAATTAACAAAGACATACACTGTTACCCAGGAACACAGACACACACTTACAACAAGTAATAAAGACATACACTGATACCAAGTAACACAGACACACACTTACACGAAGTAACACAGACACACACTTACACCAAGTAACAAAGACATACACTGACACCCAGTAACACAGACACACACTTACACCAAGTAACAAAGACATACACTGATACCCAGTAACACAGACACACACTTACACCAGGTAACACAGACATACACTGACACCAAGTAACAAAGACATACACTGACACCCAGTCACAAAGACATACACTGACACCAAGTCACAAAGACATACAATGACACCCAGTAACAAAGACATACACTGACACCAAGTCACAAAGACATACACTGACTCCAAGTAACAAAGACATACACTGATATCCAGTAACACAGACACACACCTACACCAAGTAACAAAGACATGCACTGTCACCAAGTAACAAAGACATACACTTACACCAAGTAACACAGACATACACTGACACCAAGTAACAATGACATACAATTACACCAAGTAACAAAGACACACACTTACACCAAGTAACACAGACATACACTGATAACAAGTAACACAGACGCACACATACACCAAGTAACAATGACACACACTTACACCAAGTAACAAAGACATACACTGACACCAAGTAACAAAGGCATAAACTGACACCCAGTAACAAAGACATGCACTGACACCAAGTCACAAAGACATACACAGACACCCTGTAACAAAGACATACACTGACACCATGTAACACAGACATACACTGACACCAATTAACAAAGACATACACTGTTACCCAGGAACACAGACACACACTTACAACAAGTAACAAAGACATACACTGATACCAAGTAACACAGACACACACTTACACGAAGTAACACAGACACACACTTACACCAAGTAACAAAGACATACACTGACACCCAGTAACACAGACACACACTTACACCAAGTAACAAAGACATACACTGATACCCAGTAACACAGACACACACTTACACCAGGTAACACAGACATACACTGACACCAAGTAACAAAGACATACCCTGACACCAAGTAACAAAGACATACACTGACACCCAGTCACAAAGACATACACAGACACCAAGTCACAAAGACATACAATGACACCCAGTAACAAAGACATACAATGACACCAAGTCACAAAGACATACACTGACTCCAAGTAACAAAGACATACATTGATATCCAGTAACACAGACACACACCTACACCAAGTAACAAAGACATGCACTGTCACCAAGTAACAAAGACATACACTTACACCAAGTAACACAGACATACACTGACACCAAGTAACAAAGACATACAATTACACCAAGTAACAAAGACACACACTTACACCAAGTAACACAGACATACACTGATAACAAGTAACACAGACGCACACATACACCAAGTAACACAGACACACACTTACACCAAGTAACAAAGACATACACTGACAACAAGTAACAAAGACATACAATTACACCAAGTAACAAAGACACACACTTACACCAAGTAACACAGACATACACTGACACCAATTAACAAAGACATACACTGTTACCCAGGAACACAGACACACACTTGCACCAAGTAACACAGACACACACTTACACAAAGTAACACAGACACACAATTACGCCAAGTAACAAAGATATACATGAATACCCAGTAACACAGACACACACTTACACCAAGTAACAAAGACATACTCTGACACCAAGTCGCAAAGACAGACACTGACACCCAGTAACAAAGACAAACACTGACACCAAGTAACGAAGACAGACACTGACACCAAGACAACAAGACATACACTGACACCCAGTAACAAAGACATACACTGAAACCAAGTAACAAGGACATACACTGATGCCTAGTAACACAGACACACACTTACACCAAGTAACAAAGATATACACTGATACCCAGTAACACAGACACACACTTACACCAAGTAACAAAGACATACACTGACACCAAGTAACAAAGACGTACACTGACACCAAGTCACAAAGACGGGCACTGACACCCAGTAGCAAAGACAAACACTGGCACCAAGTAACGAAGACAGACACTGACACCAAGTCACAAAGACATACACTGACACCAAGTAACAAAGACACACACTTACACCAAGTAACACAGACATACACTGACACCAATTAACAAAGACATACACTGTTACCCAGGAACACAGACACACACATATACCAAGTAACAAAGACATACACTGATACCAAGTAACACAGACACACACTTACACCAAGTAACAAATACTTACTCTGACACCAAGTCACAAAGACAGACACTGACACCAAGTCACAAAGACAGGCACTGAAACCCAGTAACAAAGACAAACACTACACCAAGTAACGAAGACAGACACTGACACCATGTCACAAAGACATAGACTGACACCAAGTAACAAAGACATACACTGACACCAAGTAACACAGACATACATTGACACCAAGTAACAAAGACACAGACTTACACCAAGTAACACAGACATACACTGACACCAATTAACAAAGACATACACTGTTACCCAGGAACACAGACACACACTTGCACCAAGTAACACAGACACACACTTACACAAAGTAACACAGACACACAATTACGCCAAGTAACAAAGATATACATGAATACCCAGTAACACAGACACACACTTACACCAAGTAACAAAGACATACTCTGACACCAAGTCACAAAGACAGACACTGACACCCAGTAACAAAGATAAACACTGACACCAAGTAACGGAGACAGACACAGACACCAAGTCACAAAGACATACACTGACACCCAGTAACAAAGACATACACTGAAACCAAGTAACAAGCACATACACTGATGCCTAGTAACAAAGACATACAATTACACCAAGTAACAAAGACACACACTTACACCAAGTAACACAGACATACACTGAAACCAAGTAACACAGACATACACTGACACCAAGTAACAAAGACATACAATTACACCAAGTAACAAAGACACACACTTACACCAAGTAACACAGACATACACTGATAACAAGTAACACAGACGCACACATACACCAAGTAACACAGACACACACTTACACCAAGTAACAAAGACATACACTGACAACAAGTAACAAAGACATACAATTACACCAAGTAACAAAGACACACACTTACACCAAGTAACACAGACATACACTGACACCAATTAACAAAGACATACACTGTTACCCAGGAACACAGACACACACTTGCACCAAGTAACACAGACACACACTTACACAAAGTAACACAGACACACAATTACGCCAAGTAACAAAGATATACATGAATACCCAGTAACACAGACACACACTTACACCAAGTAACAAAGACATACTCTGACACCAAGTCGCAAAGACAGACACTGACACCCAGTAACAAAGACAAACACTGACACCAAGTAACGAAGACAGACACTGACACCAAGACAGCAAGACATACACTGACACCCAGTAACAAAGACATACACTGAAACCAAGTAACAAGGACATACACTGATGCCTAGTAACACAGACACACACTTACACCAAGTAACAAAGATATACACTGATACCCAGTAACACAGACACACACTTACACCAAGTAACAAAGACATACACTGACACCAAGTAACAAAGACGTACACTGACACCAAGTCACAAAGACGGGCACTGACACCCAGTAGCAAAGACAAACACTGGCACCAAGTAACGAAGACAGACACTGACACCAAGTCACAAAGACATACACTGACACCAAGTAACAAAGACACACACTTACACCAAGTAACACAGACATACACTGACACCAATTAACAAAGACATACACTGTTACCCAGGAACACAGACACACACATATACCAAGTAACAAAGACATACACTGATACCAAGTAACACAGACACACACTTACACCAAGTAACAAATACTTACTCTGACACCAAGTCACAAAGACAGACACTGACACCAAGTCACAAAGACAGGCACTGAAACCCAGTAACAAAGACAAACACTACACCAAGTAACGAAGACAGACACTGACACCATGTCACAAAGACATAGACTGACACCAAGTAACAAAGACATACACTGACACCAAGTAACACAGACATACATTGACACCAAGTAACAAAGACACAGACTTACACCAAGTAACACAGACATACACTGACACCAATTAACAAAGACATACACTGTTACCCAGGAACACAGACACACACTTGCACCAAGTAACACAGACACACACTTACACAAAGTAACACAGACACACAATTACGCCAAGTAACAAAGATATACATGAATACCCAGTAACACAGACACACACTTACACCAAGTAACAAAGACATACTCTGACACCAAGTCACAAAGACAGACACTGACACCCAGTAACAAAGATAAACACTGACACCAAGTAACGGAGACAGACACAGACACCAAGTCACAAAGACATACACTGACACCCAGTAACAAAGACATACACTGAAACCAAGTAACAAGCACATACACTGATGCCTAGTAACACAGACACACAATTACACCAAGTAACAAAGATATACACTGATACCCAGTAACACAGACACACACTTACACCAAGTAACAAAGACATACACTGACACCAAGTACCAAAGACGTACACTGACACCAAGTCACAAAGACAGGCACTGAAACCCAGTAACAAAGACAAACACTGACACCAAGTAATGAAGACAGACACTGACACCAAGTCACAAAGACAGACACTGACACCAAGTCACAAAGACATACACTGACTCCAAGTAACAAAGACATACACTGATATCCAGTAACACAGACACACACCTACACCAAGTAACAAAGACATGCACTGTCACCAAGTAACAAAGACATACACTTACACCAAGTAACACAGACATACACTGACACCAAGTAACAAAGACATACAATTACACCAAGTAACAAAGACACACACTTACACCAAGTAACACAGACATACACTGATAACAAGTAACACAGACGCACACATACACCAAGTAGCACAGACACACACTTACACCAAGTAACAAAGACATACACTGACACCAAGTAACAAAGACACACACTTACACCAAGTAACACAGACATACACTGACACCAATTAACAAAGACATACACTGTTACCCAGGAACACAGACACACACTTATACCAAGTAACAAAGACATACACTGATACCAAGTAACACAGACACACATTTACACCAAGTAACACAGACACACACTTACACCAAGTAACCAAGATATACACTGATAGCAAGTAACACAGACACACACTTACACCAAGTAACAAAGACATACTCTGACACCAAGTCACAAAGACAGACACTGACACCCAGTAACAAAGACAAACACTGACACCAAGTAACGAAGACAGACACAGACACCAAGTCACAAAGACATACACTGACACCCAGTAACAAAGACATACACTGAAACCAAGTAACAAGGACATACACTGATGCCTAGTAACACAGACACACACTTACACCAAGTAACAAAGATATACACTGATACCCAGTAACACAGACACACACTTACACCAAGTAACAAAGACATACACTGACACCAAGTACCAAAGACGTACACTGACACCAAGTCACAAAGACAGGCACTGAAACCCAGTAACAAAGGCAAACACTACACCAAGTAACGAAGGCAGACACTGACACCAAGTCACAAAGACATAGACTGACACCAAGTAACAAAGACATACACTGACACCAAGTAACACAGACATACATTGACACCAAGTAACAAAGACATACAGTTACACCAAGTAACAAACACACACACTTACACCAAGTAACACAGACATACACTGACACCAATTAACAAAGACATACACTGTTACCCAGGAACACAGACACACACTTGCACCAAGTAACACAGACACACACTTACACAAAGTAACACAGACACACAATTACGCCAAGTAACAAAGATATACATGAATACCCAGTAACACAGACACACACTTACACCAAGTAACAAAGACATACTCTGACACCAAGTCACAAAGACAGACACTGACACCCAGTAACAAAGACAAACACTGACACCAAGTAACGAAGACAGACACTGACACCAAGACAACAAGACATACACTGACACCCAGTAACAAAGACCTACACTGAAACCAAGTAACAAGGACATACACTGATGCCTAGTAACACAGACACACACTTACACCAAGTAACAAAGATATACACTGATACCCAGTAACACAGACACACACTTACACCAAGTAACAAAGACATACACTGACACCAAGTAACAAAGACGTACACTGACACCAAGTCACAAAGACGGGCACTGACACCCAGTAGCAAAGACAAACAGTGACACCAAGTAACGAAGACAGACACTGACACCAAGTCACAAAGACATACACTGACACCAAGTAACAAAGACACACACTGACACCAAGTAACACAGACATACACTGACACCTATTGACAAAGACATACACTGTTACCCAGGAACACAGACACACACTTATACCAAGTAACAAAGACATACACTGATACCAAGTAACACAGACACACACTTACACCAAGTAACACAGACACACACTTTCACCAAGTAACCAAGATATACACTGATACCCAGTAACACAGACACACACTTACACAAAGTAACAAAGACATACACTGACACCAAGTCACAAAGACAGACACTGACACCCAGTAACAAAGACAAACACTGACACCAAGTAACGAAGACAGACACTGACACCAAGTCACAAAGATACACACTGACATCCAGTAACAAAGACATACACTGACACACAGACACACACTGTCACCAAGTAGCAAAGACTAACACAGACATACACTGTCACCAAGTAACAAAGACATACACTGACACCCAGTAACAAAGACATACACAGACACCAAGTCACCAAGACATACACTGTTACCCAGTAACATCGACACACACTGACACCCAGTAACACAAACAAACACACGCTGACACCCAGTAACACAGAGAAACACTGACACACAGTAGCAAAGACATACACAGACACACACTGGCACCAAGAAACAAAGACTAACACAGACACACACTGTCACCAAGTAACAAAGACATACACTGACACCAAGTAACAAAGACAGACACTGACACCCAGTAACACAGACACACACTTACACCAAGTAACAAAGACACACACTGACACCAAGTAACAAAGACACACACTGATACCCAGTAACACAGACACACACTTACACCAAGTAACAAAGACACTCACTTACACCAAGTAACACAGACATACACTGACACCAAGTAACAAAGACATACACTGACACCAAGTAACAAAGGCATAAACTGACACCCAGTAACAAAGACATACACTGACACCAAGTCACAAAGACATACACTGACACCCAGTAACAAAGACATACACTGACACCAAGTCACAAAGACATACACTGATACCCAGTAACACAGACACACACTTATACCAAGTAACAAAGACATACACTTACACCAAGTAACAAAGACACACACTGACATCAAGTAACACAGGCATGCACTGACACCCAGTAACAAAGACATACAATTACACCAAGTAACAGAGACACACACTTACACCAAGTAACACAGACATACACTGACAACAAGTAACAAAGACATACACTGTTACCCAGTGACACAGACACACACTTACACCAGGTAACAAAGACATACACTGACACCAAGTAACAAAGACATACACTGGCACCAAGTCACAAAGACAGACACTGACACCCAGTAACAAAGACAGACACTGACACCAAGTAACGAAGACATACACTGACACCAAGTAACACAGACATACACTGACACCAAGTAACAAAGACATACAATTACACCAAGTAACAAAGACACACACTGACACCAAGTCACAAAGACATACACTGACACCCAGTAACAAAGACATACACTGACACCAAGTCACAAAGACATACACTGATACCCAGTAACACAGACACTCACTTACACCAAGTAACAAAGACATACACTTACACCAAGTAACAAAGACACACACTGACATCAAGTAACACAGACATGCACTGACACCAAGTAACAAAGACATACACTGACACCAAGTAACAAAGACATACACTGACACCCAGTAACACAGACACACACTTACACCAAGTAACAAAGACACACACTGACACCAAGTAACAAAGACATACACTGATACCCAGTAACACAGACACACACTTACACCAAGTAACAAAGACACTCACTTACACCAAGTAACACAGACATACACCGACACCAAGTAACAAAGACATACACTGACACCAAGTAACAAAGGCATAAAGTGACACCCAGTAACAAAGACATCCACTGACACCAAGTCACAAAGACAGACACTGATACCCAGTAACACAGACACACACTTACACCAAGTAACAAAGACATACACTTACACCAAGTAACAAAGACACACACTGACATCAAGTAACACAGACATGCACTGACACCCAGTAACAAAGACATACAATTACACCAAGTAACAAAGACACACACTTACACCAAGTAACACAGACATACACTGACACCAAGTAACAAAGACATACACTGTTACCCAGTGACACAGACACACACTTACACCAGGTAACAAAGACATACACTGACACCAAGTAACAAAGACATACACTGACACCAAGTCAAAAAGACAGACACTGACACCAAGTCACAAAGACAGACACTGACACCCAGTAACAAAGACAAACACTGACACCAAGTAACGAAGACATACACTGACACCAAGTAACACAGACAGACACTGACACCAAGTAACAAAGACATACACTGTTACCCAGTAACACAGACAAACACGTACATCAAGTAACAAAGACATACACTGACACCAAGTAACACAGACATACACTGAGACCAAGTAACAAAGACATACAATTACACCAAGTAACAAAGACACACACTTACACCAAGTAACACAGACATACACTGACACCAAGTAACAAAGACATACACTGTTACCCAGTAACACAGACAAGCACGTACATCAAGTAACAAAGACATACACTGATACCAAGTAACAGAGACACACACTTACACCAAGTAACACAGACATACACTGACATCAAGTAACAAAGACATACACTGATACCCAGTAACACAGACACACACTGGACGGCACATTGGCACACTGGTTAGCAGCCTCACAGCTCCAGGGACCCGGGCTCGATTCTGGGTACTGCCTTTGCGGAGTTTGCAAGTTTTCCCTGTGTCTGCGTGGGTTTCCTCCGGGTGCTCCGGTTTCCTCCCACATGCCAAAGACTTGCAGGTTGATAGGTTAATTGGCCATTATAAATTGCCCCAAGTATAGGTAGGTGGTAGCGAAATATATAGGCACAGGTGGGGATGTGACAGGAATACGGGATGAGAGTAGGATTAGTATAAATGGGTGGTTGATGGTCGGCACAGACTAGGTTGCCCGAAGGGCCTGTTTCAGTGCTGTATCACTAAACTAAATACTGACACCCAGTAACACAAACAAACAAACACTGAAAGCCAGTAACATAGAGAAACACTGATACACAGTAACAAAGACATACACTGACACACAGACACACACTGTCACCAAGTAACAAAGACATACACTGATACCCAGTAACACAGACACACACTTACACCAAGTAACAAAGACACTCACTTACACCAAGTAAAACAGACATACACTGACACCAAGTGACAAAGACATACACTGACACCAAGTAACAAAGGCATAAACTGACACCCAGTAACAAAGACATACACTGACACCAAGTCACAAAGACATACACTGACACCCAGTAACAAAGACATACACTGACACCAAGTCACAAAGACATACACTGATACTCAGTAACACAGACACACACTTACACCAAGTAACAAAGACATACACTTACACCAAGTAACAAAGACACACACTGACATCAAGTAACACAGACATGCACTGACACCCAGTAACAAAGACATACAATTACACCAAGTAACAAAGACACACACTTACACCAAGTAACAAAGACACTCACTTACACCAAGTAACACAGACATACACTGACACCAAGTAACAAAGACATACACTGACACCAAGTAACAAAGGCATAAACTGACACCCAGTAACAAAGACATACACTGACACCAAGTCACAAAGACATACACTGACACCCAGTAACAAAGACATACACTGACACCAAGTCACAAAGTCATACACTGATACCCAGTAACAAAGACAGACACTGACATCAAGTAACACAGACATGCACTGACACCCAGTAACAAAGACATACAATTACACCAAGTAACAAAGACACACACTTACACCAAGTAACACAGACATACACTGACACCAAGTAACAAAGACATACACAGTTACCCAGTGACACAGACACACACTTACACCAGGTAACAAAGGCATAAACTGACACCCAGTAACAAAGACATACACTGACACCAAGTCACAAAGACATACACTGACACCCAGTAACAAAGACATACACTGACACCAAGTCACAAAGACAGACACTGACACCCAGTAACAAAGACAAACACTGACACCAAGTAACGAAGACATACACTGACACCAAGTAGCAAAGGCATAAACTGACACCCAGTAACAAAGACATACACTGACACCCAGTAACAAAGACATACACTGACACCAAGTCACAAAGACATACACTGATACCCAGTAACACAGACACACACTTACATCAAGTAACAAAGACATACACTTACACCAAGTAACAAAGACACACACTGACATCAAGTAACACAGACATGCACTGACACCCAGTAACAAAGACATACAATTACACCAAGTAACAAAGACACACACTTACACCAAGTAACACAGACATACACTGACACCAAGTAACAAAGACATACACTGTTACCCAGTAACACAGACAAACACGTACATCAAGTAACAAAGACATACACTGATACCCAGTTACACAGACACACACTGGACGGCACATTGGCACACTGGTTAGCAGCCTCACAGCTCCAGGGACCCGGGCTCGATTCTGGGTACTGCCTGTGCGGAGTTTGCAAGTTTTCCCTGTGTCTGCGTGGGTTTCCTCCGGGTGCTCCGGTTTCCTCCCACATGCCAAAGACTTGCAGGTTGATAGGTTAATTGGCCATTATAAATTGCCCCAAGTATAGGTAGGTGGTAGCGAAATATATAGGGACAGGTGGGGACGTGATAGGAATACGGGATTAGAGTAGGATTAGTATAAATGGGTGGTTGATGGTCGGCACAGACTAGGTTGCCCGAAGGGCCTGTTTCAGTGCTGTATCACTAAACTAAATACTGACACCCAGTAACACAAACAAACAAACACTGAAAGCCAGAAACATAGAGAAACACTGATACACAGTAACAAAGACATACACTGCCACACAGACACACACTGTCACCAAGTAACAAAGACATACACTGATACCCAGTAACACAGACACACACTTACACCAAGTAACAAAGACACTCACTTACACCAAGTAAAACAGACATACACTGACACCAAGTAACAAAGACATACACTGGCACCAAGTAACAAAGGCATAAACTGACACCCAGTAACAAAGACATACACTGACACCAAGTCACAAAGACATACACTGACACCCAGTAACAAAGACATACACTGACACCAAGTCACAAAGACATACACTGATACTCAGTAACACAGACACACACTTACACCAAGTAACAAAGACATACACTTACACCAAGTAACAAAGACACACACTGACATCAAGTAACACAGACATGCACTGACACCCAGTAACAAAGACATACAATTACACCAAGTAACAAAGACACACACTTACACCAAGTAACAAAGACACTCACTTACACCAAGTAACACAGACATACACTGACACCAAGTAACAAAGACATACACTGACACCAAGTAACAAAGGCATAAACTGACACCCAGTAACAAAGACATACACTGACACCAAGTCACAAAGACATACACTGACACCCAGTAACAAAGACATACACTGACACCAAGTCACAAAGTCATACACTGATACCCAGTAACAAAGACAGACACTGACATCAAGTAACACAGACATGCACTGACACCCAGTAACAAAGACATACAATTACACCAAGTAACAAAGACACACACTTACACCAAGTAACACAGACATACACTGACACCAAGTAACAAAGACATACACAGTTACCCAGTGACACAGACACACACTTACACCAGGTAACAAAGGCATAAACTGACACCCAGTAACAAAGACATACACTGACACCAAGTCACAAAGACATACACTGACACCCAGTAACAAAGACATACACTGACACCAAGTCACAAAGACAGACACTGACACCCAGTAACAAAGACAAACACTGACACCAAGTAACGAAGACATACACTGACACCAAGTAGCAAAGGCATAAACTGACACCCAGTAACAAAGACATACACTGACACCCAGTAACAAAGACATACACTGACACCAAGTCACAAAGACATACACTGATACCCAGTAACACAGACACACACTTACATCAAGTAACAAAGACATACACTTACACCAAGTAACAAAGACACACACTGACATCAAGTAACACAGACATGCACTGACACCCAGTAACAAAGACATACAATTACACCAAGTAACAAAGACACACACTTACACCAAGTAACACAGACATACACTGACACCAAGTAACAAAGACATACACTGTTACCCAGTAACACAGACAAACACGTACATCAAGTAACAAAGACATACACTGATACCCAGTTACACAGACACACACTGGACGGCACATTGGCACACTGGTTAGCAGCCTCACAGCTCCAGGGACCCGGGCTCGATTCTGGGTACTGCCTGTGCGGAGTTTGCAAGTTTTCCCTGTGTCTGCGTGGGTTTCCTCCGGGTGCTCCGGTTTCCTCCCACATGCCAAAGACTTGCAGGTTGATAGGTTAATTGGCCATTATAAATTGCCCCAAGTATAGGTAGGTGGTAGCGAAATATATAGGGACAGGTGGGGACGTGATAGGAATACGGGATTAGAGTAGGATTAGTATAAATGGGTGGTTGATGGTCGGCACAGACTAGGTTGCCCGAAGGGCCTGTTTCAGTGCTGTATCACTAAACTAAATACTGACACCCAGTAACACAAACAAACAAACACTGAAAGCCAGTAACATAGAGAAACACTGATACACAGTAACAAAGACATACACTGCCACACAGACACACACTGTCACCAAGTAACAAAGACATACACTGATACCCAGTAACACAGACACACACTTACACCAAGTAACAAAGACACTCACTTACACCAAGTAAAACAGACATACACTGACACCAAGTAACAAAGACATACACTGGCACCAAGTAACAAAGGCATAAACTGACACCCAGTAACAAAGACATACATTGACACCAAGTCACAAAGACATACACTGACACCCAGTAACAAAGACATACACTGACACCAAGTCACAAAGACATACACTGATACCCAGTAACACAGACACACACTTACACCAAGTAACAAAGACATACACTTACACCAAGTAACAAAGACACACACTGACATCAAGTAACACAGACATGCACTGACACCCAGTAACAAAGACATACAATTACACCAAGTAACAAAGACACACACTTACACCAAGTAACAAAGACATACACTGACACCAAGTAACAAAGGCATAAACTGACACCCAGTAACAAAGACATACACTGACACCAAGTCACAAAGACATACGCTGACACCCAGTAACAAAGACATACACTGACACCAAGTCACAAAGACATACACTGATACCCAGTAACACAGACACACACTTACACCAAGTAACAAAGACATACACTTACACCAAGTAACAAAGACACACACTTACACCAAGTAACACAGACATACACTGACACCAAGTAACAAAGACATACACTGTTACCCAGTGACACAGACACACACTTACACCAGGTAACAAAGACATACACTGACACCAAGTAACAAAGACATACACTGACACCAAGTCACAAAGACAGACACTGACACCCAGTGACAAAGACAAACACTGACACCAAGTAACGAAGACATACACTGACACCAAGTAACACAGACATACACTGACAGCAAGTAACAAAGACATACAATTACACCAAGTAACAAAGACACACACTTACACCAAGTAACACAGACATACACTGACACCAAGTAACAAAGACACACACTGTTACCCAGTAACACAGACAAACAGGTACATCAAGAAACAAAGACATACACTGATACCAAGTAACAGAGACACACACTTACACCAAGTAACACAGACATACACTGACATCAAGTAACAAAGACATACACTGATACCCAGTAACACAGACACACACTGGACGGCACATTGGCACACTGGTTAGCAGCCTCACAGCTCCAGGGACCCGGGCTCGATTCTGGGTACTGCCTGTGCGGCGTTTGCAAGTTTTCCCTGTGTCTGCGTGGGTTTCCTCCGGGAGCTCCGGTTTCCTCCCACATGCCAAAGACTTGCAGGTTGATAGGTTAATTGGCCATTATAAATTGCCCCAAGTATAGGTAGGTGGTAGGGAAATATATAGGGACAGGTGGGGATGTGATAGGAATACGGGATTAGTGTAGGATTAGTATAAATGGGTGGTTGATGGTCGGCACAGACAAGGTTTCCCGAAGGGTCTGTTTCAGTGCTGTATCACTAAACTAAATACTGACACCCAGGAACACAAACAAACAAACACTGAAAGCCAGTAACATGGAGAAACACTGATTCACAGTAACAAAGACATACACTGACACACAGACACACACTGTCACCAAGTAACAAAGACATACACTGATACCCAGTAACACAGACACACACTTACACCAAGTAACAAAGACACTCACTTACACCAAGTAACACAGACATACACTGACACCAAGTAACAAAGACATACACTGACACCAAGTAACAAAGGCATAAACTGACACCCAGTAACAAAGACATACACTGACACCAAGTCACAAAGGCATAAACTGACACCCAGTAACAAAGACATACACTGACACCAAGTCACAAAGACATACACTGATACCCAGTAAAAAAGACACACACTGACATCAAGTAACACAGACATGCACTGACACCCAGTAACAAAGACATACAATTACACCAAGTAACAAAGACACACACTTACACCAAGTAACACAGACATACACTGACACCAAGTAACAAAGACATACACTGTTACCCAGTGACACAGACACACACGTACATCAAGTAACAAAGATATGCACTGACACCAAGTAACAAAGACATACACTGACACCAAGTCACAAAGACAGACACTGACACCCATTAACAAAGACAAACACTGACACCAAGTAACGAAGACAGACACTTACACCCAGTAACAGAGACAGACACTGACACCAAGTCACAAAGACATACACTGACACCAAGCAACAAAGACATCCACTTACACCAAGTAACACAGACATAGACTGACAACAAGTAACAAAGAAACACACTTACACCAAGTAACAAAGACATACACTGATACCAAGTAACACAGACACACACTTACACCAAGTAACACAGACATACACTGACACCAAGTAACAACGTCATACACTGATACCCAGTAACACAGACACACACTGGGCGGCACATTCGCCCAGTGGTTAGCAGCCTCAGAGCTCCAGGGACCAGGGCTCGATTCTGGTTACTGCCTGTGCGGAGTTTGCAAGTTCTCCTTGTGTCTGCGTGGGTTTCCTCCGGGTGCTCCGGTTTCCTCCCACAAGCCAAAGACTTGCAGGTTGATAGGTTAATTGGCCATTATAAATTGCCCCTAGTATAGGTAGGTGGTAGGGAATTATATAGGGACAGGTGGGGATGTGATAGGAATACGGGATTAGTGGAGGATTAGTATAAATGGGTGGTTGATGGTCGTCACAGACTCGGTTGGCCGAAGGGCCTGTTTCAGTGCTGTGTCACTAAACTAAATACTGACACCCAGTAACACAAACAAACACACACTGACACCCAGTAACATAGAGAAACACTGATACACAGTAACAAATACATAAACTGACACACAGACACACACTGTCACCAAGTAACAAAGACAGACACTGACACCCAGTCACAAAGACATACATTGATAACCAGCAACACAGACACACACTTACACCAAGTAACAAAGACATACACTGACACCAAGTAACAAAGACATACATTTACACCAAGTAACAAAGATATACACTGACACCAAGTAACAAAGACATACACTGATACCCGGTAACACAGACACACACTTGCACCAAGTAACAAAGACATACACTGACACCAAGTGACAAAGACATACACTGGTACCCAGTAACACAGACACACACTTACACCAAGTAACAAAGACATATACTGATACCCAGTAACACAGACACACACTTACACCAAGTAACACAGACATACACTGACACCAAGTAACAAAGACAGACACTGATACCCAGTATCACAGACACACACTTACACCAAGTAACAAAGACATGCACTGGCACCAAGTAACAAAGATATAAACTGACGCCCAGTAACACAGACACACACGGACACCAAGTAACACAGACACACACTTACAACAAGTAACACAGACATACACTGACACCAAGTAACAAAGTCATGCACTGATACCCAGTAACACAGACACACACTGGGCGGCACATTCGCCCAGTGGTTAGCAGCCTCACAGCTCCAGGGACCAGGGCTCGATTCTGGTTACTGCCTGTGCGGAGTTTGCAAGTTCTCCCTGTGTCTGCGTGGGTTTCCTCCGGGTGCTCCGGTTTCCTCCCACAAGCCAAAGACTTGCAGGTTGATAGGTTAATTGGCCATTATAAATTGCCCCTAGTATAGGTAGGTGGTAGGGAATTATATAGGGACAGGTGGCGATGTGATAGGAATACGGGATTTGTGTAGGATTAGTATAAATGGGTGGTTGATGGTCGTCACAGACTCGGTTGGCCGAAGGGCCTGTTTCAGTGCTGTATCACTAAACTAAATACTGACACCCAGTAACACAAACAAACACACACTGACACCCAGTAACATAGAGAAACACTGATACACAGTAACAAAGACATACACTGACACACAGACACACACTGTCACCAAGTAACAAAGACATACACTGACACCAAGTAACAAAGACATACACTTCCACCAAGTAACAAAGTCATACACTGACACCAAGTAACAAAGACATACACTGATAACCAGTAACACAGACACACACTTACACCAAGTAACACAGACACACACTTACACCAAATAACAAAGACAGACACTGATACCCAGTATCACAGACACACACTTACACCAAGTAACAAAGACATGCACTGACACCAAGTAACAAAGACATAAACTGACGCCCAGTAACACAGACGCACACGGACACCAAGTAACAAAGACACACACTTACACCAAGTAACACAGCCACACACTGACACCCAGTAACACAGACACAAACTTACACCAAGTAACAAAGACATACACTGACACCAAGTAACAAAGACATACACTTACACCAAGTATGTTCTCCCTGTGTCTGCGTGGGTTTCCTCCGGGTGCTCTGGTTTCCTCCCACATGCCAAAGACTTGCACGTTGATAGGTTAATTGGCCATCATAAATTGCCCCCAGTATAGGTAGGTGGTAGGGAAATATATAGGGACAGGTGGGGATGTGATAGAAATACGGGATTAGTGTAGGATTAGTATAAATGGGTGGTTGATGGTCGGCACAGACTCGGTGGGCCGAAGGGCCTGTTTAAGTGCTGTATCTCTAAACTAAACTAAATACTGACACCTAGTGTCACAGACACACACTGACAGCCAGTAACACAAACAAAAACACACTGACACCCAGTAACACAGAGAACAACTGATACACAGTAACAAAGACATACACTGACACCAAGTAACAAAGACATACATTGATACCAAGTCACAAAGACATACACTGATACCCAGTAACACAGACACACACTGACACCAAGTAACAAAGACATACACTGACACCAAGTAACAAAGGCATCCACTTACACCAAGTAACAAAGACACACACTTACACCAAGTAACACAGAAATACACTGACACCAAGTAACAAAGACAGACAATTACACCAAGCAACAAAGACATACACTTACACCAAGTATTTAGACATACACTGAAACCAAGTAACAAAGACATACACTGATACCCAGTAACACAGACACACACTTACACCCAGTAACACAGACACACTCTTACACCAAGTCACAAAGACATGCACTGGCACCAAGTAACAAAGTCATACACTTACACCAAGTAACAAAGACATACACTGACACCAAGTAACAAAGACATACACTGATACCCAGTAACACAGACACAAACTTAAACCAAGAAACAAAGACATACACTGATACCCAGTAACACAGACACACACTTACACCAAGTAACACAGACATACACTGACACCAAGTAACAAAGACATACGCTGATACCCAGTAACACAGACACACACTTACACCAAGTAACAAAGACAGATAATGATACCCAGTAACACAGACACACACTGACACCCAGTAACACAGACACACACTTACACCAAGTAACAAAGACATCCACTGACACCAAGTAACAAAGACAGACACTGACACCAAGTAACAGAGACATACACTGATAACCAGTAACACAGACACACACTTACACCAAGGAACAAAGACATACACTGATACCCAGGAACACAGACACACACTTACACCATGTAACACAGACATGCACTGACTCTAAGTAACAAAGACATACACTGACACCAAGTAACAAAGACATACAATTACACCAAGTAACAAAGACATACACTGACACCAAGTAACAAAGACATGCACTGATACCCAGTAACACAGACACACACTTACACCAAGTAACAAAGACATACACTGATACCCAGTAACACAGACACACACTTACACCAAGTAACAAAGACAGATACTGATACCCAGTAACACAGACACACACTTACACCATGTAACAAAGACATACACTGACACCAGGTAACAAGGACATACACTGACCCCCTGTAACAGAGACACACACGGACACCAAGTAACAGAGACACACAGTTACACCAAGTAACACAGACACACACTGACACCCAGTAACACAGACACACACTTACACCAAGTAACAAAGACATACACTGACACCAAGTAACAAAGACATACACTTACACCAAGTATTTTGACATACACTGATTCCCAGTAACACAGACACACACGGACACCAAGTAACAAAGACACACACTTACACCAAGTAACACAGACACACACTGACACCCAATAACACAGACACACACTTACACCAACTAACACAGACATACACTGACACCAAGTAACAAAGACATACACTGACACCAAGTAACAAAGACATACACTTACACCAAGTAACAAATACACACACTTACACCAAGTAACACAGACATACACTGACACCAAGTCACAAAGACACACACTGACACCCAGTAACAAAGACATACACTGACACAAAGTCACAAAGACATACAATGATACCCAGTAACACAGACACACACTTACACCAAGTAAGACAGACATACACTGACACCAAGTAACAAAGATATACACTGATACCCAGTAACACAGACACACACTTACACCAAGTAACAAAGACAGACACTGATACTCATTAACACAGACACACACTTACACCAAGTAACAAAGAATACAATGACACCCAGTAACAAAGACATACACTGACACCCAGTAACACAGACACACACGGACACCAAGTAACAAAGACACACACTTACACCAAGTTGGACAGACACACACTGACACCCAGTAACACAGACACACACTTACACCAAGTAACAAAGACATACACTGACATCAAGTTACAAAGACATACACTAACTCCAAGTACCACAGACATACACTGACACCAAGTAACAAAGACATACACTGATACCCAGTAACACAGACACAAACTTACACCAAATAACACAGACGTACACTGACACCACTTAACAAAGCCATACACTGATACCCAGTAACACAGACACTCACGTACACCAAGTAACAAAGACAGACACTGATACCCAGTAACACAGACACACACTTACACCACTAACAAAGACAGACACTGATACCCACTAACACAGACACACACGGACACCAAGTAACAAAGACACACACTTACACCAAGTAACACAGACACACACTGACACCCAGTAACACAAACAAACACACTGACACCAAGTAACACAGACATACACTGACACCAAGTAACAAAGACATACACTTACACCAAGTAACAATGACACACACTTACACCAAGTAACACAGACATACACTGACACCAAGTAACAAAGACAGACAATTACACAAAGGAACAAAGACATACACTTACACCAAGTATTTCGACATACACTGACGCCAAGTAACAAAGACATACACTGATACCCAGTAACACAGACACACACTTACACCAAGTAACAAAGACATACACTGACACCAAGTCACGAAGACATACAATGATACCCAGTAACACAGACACACACTTACACCAAGTAACACAGACATACACTGACACCAAGTAACAAAGACATGCTCAGATACCCAGTAACACAGACACACACTTACACCAAGTAACAAAGACAGACACTGATACCCAGTAACACAGACACACACTTACACCAAGTCACAAAGACATACACTGACACCCAGTAACAAAGACATACACTGACACCCAGTAACACAGACACACACTTACACCAAGTAACAAAGACATACACTGACACCAAGTCACACTGGCACACACTGACACCAAGTCACCATGACATACACTGACATCCAGTAACACAAACAAACACACACTGACACCCAGCAACACAGAGAAACACTGATAAACAGTAACAAAGACATACATTGACACCAAGTAACACAGACGCACACTGAAACCCAGTAACAAAGACATACACTGATACCAAGTCACAAAGACATACACTGATACCCATTAACACAGACACACACTGACACCAAGTCACAAAGACATACACTGATGCCCAGTAACACAGACACACACTGACACCAAGTAACAAAGACTTACAATGACACCAAGTAACAAAGACATACACTTACACCAAGTAACAAAGTCACACACTTACACCAAGTAACAAAGACATACACTGATACCCAGTAACACAGACACACACTTACGCCAAGTAACAAAGACATACACTGACACCCAGTAACAAAGACATACACTGACACCAAGTAACAAAGACATACACAGATACCCAGTAACAAAGACATACACTGACACCCAGTAACACAGACACACACGGAGACCAAGTAACAAAGACACAGACTTACACCAAGTAGCACAGACACACACTGACACCCAGTAACACTGACACACACTTACACCAAGTAACAAAGACATACACTGATACCCAGTAACACGGACACACACTGACACCAAGTAACACAGACATACACTGATACCAAGTAACAAAGACATACACTGATACTCAGGAACACAGACATACACTTACACCAAGTAACACAGGCACACACTTACACCAAGTAACAAAGACATACACTTACACCAAGTAACACAGACATACACTGACACCAAGTAACAAAGAGATACAATTACACCAAGTAACAAAGACACACACTTACACCAAGTAACACAGATGTACACTGACACCAAGTTACACAGACATACACTGACACCAAGTAACAAAGACATACAATTACACCAAGTAACAAAGACACACACTTACACCAAGTAACACAGATATACACTGACACCAAGTAACAAAGACATGCACTGACACCCAGTAACACAGACACACACGGACACCAAGTAACAAAGACACACACTTACACCAAGTAACACAGACACACACTCACACCCAGTAACACAGACACACACTTACACCAAGTAACACAGACAAACACTGACACCAGGTAAGAAAGACATACACTGATACCCAGTAACACAGACTCACACTTACACCAAGTAACACAGACAAACACTGACACCAAGTAACAAAGACATACACTGATATCCAGGAACACAGACACACACTTACAACAAGTAACACAGACGCAAACTTACACCAAGGAACAAAGACATACACTTAAACCAAGTAACACAGGCATACACTGACACCAAGTAACAAAGACATACAATTACACCAAGTAACAAAGACATACACTTACACCAAGTAACAAAGACACACACTTACACCAAGTAACACAGACACACACTGACACCCAGTAACAAAGACACACACTGACACCAAGTAACACAGACATACACTGGCACCAAGTAACATAGACATACACTGATACGCAGCAACACAGGCACACACTTACACCAAGTAACAAAGACATACACTGACACCCAGTAACAAAGTCAGACACTGACACCCAGTAACACAGACACACACGGACACCAAGTAACAAAGACACACACTGACACCAAGTAACAAAGACATACACTGACACCCAGTAAAACAGACACACACTTACACCAAGTAACACAGACATACACTGATACACAGGAACACAGACACACACTTACACCAAGTTACAGTGACACACACTTACACCAAGTAACAAAGACATACACTTACACAAAGTAACACAGACATACACTGACACCAAGCAACAAAGGCATACAATTACACCAAGTAACAAAGAAACATTCCTACAACAGGTAACACAGATATACACTGGCACCAAGTAACAAAGACATGCACTGACACCCAGTAACACAGACACACACGGACGCCAAGTAACAAAGACACACACTTACACCAAGTAACACAGACATACACTGACACCAAGTAACAAAGACATACACTGATACCCAGTAACACAGACACACACTTACACCAAGTAACGCAGACATACACTGACATCAAGTAACAAAGACATACACTGATACCCAGTAAAACAGACACACACTTACACCAAGTAACACAGACATACACTGGCACCAAGTCACAAAGACACACACTGACACCCAGTAACAAAGACATACACTGACACCAAGTCACAAAGACATACACTGATACCCAGGAACACAGACACACACTGACACCATGTAACAAAGACATACACTGATACCCAGTAACACAGACACACACTTACACCAATTAACAAAGACATACACTGACACCAAGTCACAAAGACACACACTTACACCAAGTAACAAAGACATACACTGACACCCAGTAACAAAGTCAGACAGTGACACCCAGTAACACAGACACACACGGAAACCAAGTAACAAAGACACACACTTACACCAAGTAACACAGACACACACTGACACCCAGTAACACAGACACACACTTACACCAAGTAACACAGACATACACTGACACCAAGTAACAAAGACATACACTGACACCCAGTAAAACAGACACACACTTACACCAAGTAACACAGACATACACTGATACCCAGGAACACAGACATACACTGACACCAAATAACAAAGGCATACAATTACACCAAGTAACAAAGACACATACCTACAACAAGTAACACAGATATACACTGGCACCAAGTAACAAAGACATGCACTGACACCCAGTAACACAGACACACACGGACACCAAGTAACAAAGACACACACTTACACCAAGTAACACAGACATACACTGACACCAAGTCACAAAGACATACACTGATACACAGACAAACACTTACACCAAGTAACACAGACATACACTGATACCCAGTATCACAGACACACCATTACACCAAGCAACAAAGACATACACTGACACCAAGTCACAAAGACACACACTGATACCCAGTAACACAGAAACACACTGACACCCAGGAACAAAGACATACACTGATACCAAGTCACAAAGACATACACTGATACCCAGTAACACAGACACACACTGACACCCAGTTAGAAACACACACTGACCCCCAGTAACTCAGACACACACTGACCCCCAGTTACACAGACATACACTGACACCAAGTCACAAAGACATGCACTTACACCAAGTAACAAAGACACACACTTACACCAAGTAACACAGATATACACTGGCACCAAGTAACAAAGACATGCACTGACTCCCAGTAACACAGACATACACTGACACCATGTAACAAAGACATACACTGATACCCAGTAACACAGACACACACTTACACCAATTAACAAAGACATACACTGACACCAAGTCACAAAGACACACACTTACACCAAGTAACAAAGACATACACTGACACCCAGTAACAAAGTCAGACACTGACACCCAGTAACACAGACACACACGGAAACCAAGTAACAAAGACACACACTTACACCAAGTAACACAGACACACACTGACACCCAGTAACACAGACACACACTTACACCAAGTAACACAGACATACACTGACACCAAGTAACATAGACATACATTGACACCCAGTAAAACAGACACACACTTACACCAAGTAACACAGACATGCACTGATACCCAGGAACACAGACATACACTGACACCAAATAACAAAGGCATACAATTACACCAAGTAACAAAGACACATACCTACAACAAGTAACACAGACATACACTGGCACCAAGTAACAAAGACATGCACTGACACCCAGTAACACAGACACACACGGACACCAAGTAACAAAGACACACACTTACACCAAGTAACACAGACATACACTGACACCAAGTCACAAAGACATACACTGATACACAGACAAACACTTACACCAAGTAACACAGACATACACTGACACCAAGTAACAAAGACATACACTGATACCCAGTATCACAGACACACCATTACACCAAGCAACAAAGACATACACTGACACCAAGTCACAAAGACACACACTGATACCCAGTAACACAGAAACACACTGACACCCAGGAACAAAGACATACACTGATACCAAGTCACAAAGACATACACTGATACCCAGTAACACAGACACACACTGACACCCAGTTAGAAACACACACTGACCCCCAGTAACTCAGACACACACTGACCCCCAGTTACACAGACATACACTGGCACCAAGTCACAAAGACATACACTTACACCAAGTAACACAGGCATACACTGACACCAAGTGACAAAGACATACAATTACACCAAGTAACAAAGACACACACTTACACCAAGTAACACAGATATACACTGGCACCAAGTAACAAAGACATGCACTGACTCCCAGTAACACAGACATACACTGACACCAAGTAACAAAGACATACAATTACACCAAGTAATAAAGACACACACTTACACCAAGTAACACAGATATACACTGACACCAAGTAACAAAGACAGACACTGATAACCAGTAACACAGACACACACTTACACCAAGTAACAAAGACAGACACTGATACCCAGTAACACAGACACACACTTACACCAAGTCACAAAGACATACACTGACACCCAGTAACAAAGACATACACTGACACCCAGTAACACAGACACACACTTACACCAAGTAACAAAGACATACACTGACACCAAGTCACACAGGCACACACTGACACCAAGTCACCAAGACATACACTGACATCCAGTAACACAAACAAACACACACTGACACCCAGCAACACAGAGAAACACTGATAAACAGTAACAAAGACATACATTGACACCAAGTAACACAGACGCACACTGAAACCCAGTAACAAAGACATACACTGATACCAAGTCACAAAGACATACACTGATACCCATTAACACAGACACACACTGACACCAAGTCACAAAGACATACACTGATGCCCAGTAACACAGACACACACTGACACCAAGTAACAAAGACATACAATGACACCAAGTAACAAAGACATACACTTACACCAAGTAACAAAGTCACACACTTACACCAAGTAACAAAGACATACACTGATACCCAGTAACACAGACACACACTTACGCCAAGTAACAAAGACATACACTGACACCCAGTAACAAAGACATACACTGACACCAAGTAACAAAGACATACACAGATACCCAGTAACAAAGACATACACTGACACCCAGTAACACAGACACACACGGAGACCAAGTAACAAAGACACAGACTTACACCAAGTAACACAGACACACACTGACACCCAGTAACACTGACACACACTTACACCAAGTAACAAAGACATACACTGATACCCAGTAACACAGACACACACTGACACCAAGTAACACAGACATACACTGATACCAAGTAACAAAGACATACACTGATACTCAGGAACACAGACATACACTTACACCAAGTAACAAAGAGATACAATTACACCAAGTAACAAAGACACACACTTACACCAAGTAACACAGATGTACACTGACACCAAGTAACACAGACATACACTGACACCAAGTAACAAAGACATACAATTACACCAAGTAACAAAGACACACACTTACACCAAGTAACACAGATATACACTGACACCAAGTAACAAAGACATGCACTGACACCCAGTAACACAGACACACACGGACACCAAGTAACAAAGACACACACTTACACCAAGTAACACAGACACACACACACACCCAGTAACACAGAGTCACACTTACACCAAGTAACACAGACAAACACTGACACCAGGTAACAAAGACATACACTGATACCCAGGAACACAGACACACACTTACAACAAGTAACACAGACGCAAACTTACACCAAGGAACAAAGACATACACTTAAACCAAGTAACACAGGCATACACTGACACCAAGTAACAAAGACATACAATTACACCAAGTAACAAAGACACACACTTACACCAAGTCACAAAGACATACACTGATACGCAGGAACACTGACACACACTGACACCAAGTAACAAAGACATACACTGACACCAAGTAACAAAGACATACACTTACACCAAGTAACAAAGACACACACTTACACCAAGTAACACAGACACACACTGACACCCAGTAACAAAGACACACACTGACACCAAGTAACACAGACATACACTTGCACCAAGTAACAAAGACATACACTGATACGCAGCAACACAGGCACACACTTACACCAAGTAACAAAGACATACACTGACACCCAGTAACAAAGTCAGACACTGACACCCAGTAACACAGACACACACGGACACCAAGTAACAAAGACACATACTTACACCAAGTAACACAGACACACACTGACACCCGGTAACACAGACACACACTTACACCAAGTAACACAGACATACACTGACACCAAGTAACAAAGACATACACTGACACCCAGTAAAACAGACACACACTTACACCAAGTAACACAGACATACACTGATACCCAGGAACACAGACACACACTTACACCAAGTTACAGTGACACACACTTACACCAAGTAACAAAGACATACACTTACACAAAGTAACACAGACATACACTGACACCAAGCAACAAAGGCATACAATTACACCAAGTAACAAAGACACATACCTACAACAGGTAACACAGATATACACTGGCACCAAGTAACAAAGACATGCACTGACACCCAGTAACACAGACACACACGGACGCCAAGTAACAAAGACACACACTTACACCAAGTAACACAGACATACACTGACACCAAGTAACAAAGACATACACTGATACCCAGTAACACAGACACACACTTACACCAAGTAACGCAGACATACACTGACATCAAGTAACAAAGACATACACTGATACCCAGTAAAACAGACACACACTTACACCAAGTAACACAGACATACACTGGCACCAAGTCACAAAGACACACACTGACACCCAGTAACAAAGACATACACTGACACCAAGTCACAAAGACATACACTGATACCCAGGAACACAGACACACACTGACACCATGTAACAAAGACATACACTGATACCCAGTAACACAGACACACACTTACACCAATTAACAAAGACATACACTGACACCAAGTCACAAAGACACACACTTACACCAAGTAACAAAGACATACACTGACACCCAGTAACAAAGTCAGACAGTGACACCCAGTAACACAGACACACACGGAAACCAAGTAACAAAGACATACACTGACACCCAGTAAAACAGACACACACTTACACCAAGTAACACAGACATACACTGAGACCCAGGAACACAGACATACACTGACACCAAATAACAAAGGCATACAATTACACCAAGTAACAAAGACACATACCTACAACAAGTAACACAGATATACACTGGCACCAAGTAACAAAGACATGCACTGACACCCAGTAACACAGACACACACGGACACCAAGTAACAAAGACACACACTTACACCAAGTAACACAGACATACACTGACACCAAGTCACAAAGACATACACTGATACACAGACAAACACTTACACCAAGTAACACAGACATACACTGACACCAGGTAACAAAGACATACACTGATACCCAGTATCACAGACACACCATTACACCAAGCAACAAAGACATACACTGACACCAAGTCACAAAGACACACACTGATACCCAGTAACACAGAAACACACTGACACCCAGGAACAAAGACATACACTGATACCAAGTCACAAAGACATACACTGATACCCAGTAACACAGACACACACTGACACCCAGTTAGAAACACACACTGACCCCCAGTAACTCAGACACACACTGACCCCCAGTTACACAGACATACACTGACACCAAGTCACAAAGACATGCACTTACACCAAGTAACAAAGACACACACTTACACCAAGTAACACAGATATACACTGGCACCAAGTGACAAAGACATGCACTGACTCCCAGTAACACAGACATACACTGACACCATGTAACAAAGACATACACTGATACCCAGTAACACAGACACACACTTACACCAATTAACAAAGACATACACTGACACCCAGTAACACAGACACACACTTACACCAAGTAACACAGACATACACTGACACCAAGTAACAAAGACATACACTGACACCCAGTAAAACAGACACACACTTACACCAAGTAACACAGACATACACTGATACCCAGGAACACAGACACACACTTACACCAAGTGACAGTGACACACACTTACACCAAGTAACAAAGACATACACTTACACAAAGTAACACAGACATACACTGACACCAAGCAACAAAGGCATACAATTACACCAAGTAACAAAGACACATACCTACAACAGGTAACACAGATATACACTGGCACCAAGTAACAAAGACATGCACTGACACCCAGTAACACAGACACACACGGACGCCAAGTAACAAAGACACACACTTACACCAAGTAACACAGACATACACTGACACCAAGTAACAAAGACATACACTGATACCCAGTAACACAGACACACACTTACACCAAGTAACGCAGACATACACTGACATCAAGTAACAAAGACATACACTGATACCCAGTAAAACAGACACACACTTACACCAAGTAACACAGACATACACTGGCACCAAGTCACAAAGACACACACTGACACCCAGTAACAAAGACATACACTGACACCAAGTCACAAAGACATACACTGATACCCAGGAACACAGACACACACTGACACCATGTAACAAAGACATACACTGATACCCAGTAACACAGACACACACTTACACCAATTAACAAAGACATACACTGACACCAAGTCACAAAGACACACACTTACACCAAGTAACAAAGACATACACTGACACCCAGTAACAAAGTCAGACAGTGACACCCAGTAACACAGACACACACGGAAACCAAGTAACAAAGACACAAACTTACACCAAGTAACACAGACACACACTTACACAAAGTAACACAGACATACACTGACACCAAGTAACAAAGACATACACTGACACCCAGTAAAACAGACACACACTTACACCAAGTAACACAGACATACACTGAGACCCAGGAACACAGACATACACTGACACCAAATAACAAAGGCATACAATTACACCAAGTAACAAAGACACATACCTACAACAAGTAACACAGATATACACTGGCACCAAGTAACAAAGACATGCACTGACACCCAGTAACACAGACACACACGGACACCAAGTAACAAAGACACACACTTACACCAAGTAACACAGACATACACTGACACCAAGTCACAAAGACATACACTGATACACAGACAAACACTTACACCAAGTAACACAGACATACACTGACACCAAGTAACAAAGACATACACTGATACCCAGTATCACAGACACACCATTACACCAAGCAACAAAGACATACACTGACACCAAGTCACAAAGACACACACTGATACCCAGTAACACAGAAACACACTGACACCCAGGAACAAAGACATACACTGATACCAAGTCACAAAGACATACACTGATACCCAGTAACACAGACACACACTGACACCCAGTTAGAAACACACACTGACCCCCAGTAACTCAGACACACACTGACCCCCAGTTACACAGACATACACTGACACCAAGTCACAAAGACATGCACTTACACCAAGTAACAAAGACACACACTTACACCAAGTAACACAGATATACACTGGCACCAAGTAACAAAGACATGCACCGACTCCCAGTAACACAGACATACACTGACACCATGTAACAAAGACATACACTGATACCCAGTAACACAGACACACACTTACACCAATTAACAAAGACATACACTGACACCAAGTCACAAAGACACACACTTACACCAAGTAACAAAGACATACACTGACACCCAGTAACAAAGTCAGACACTGACACCCAGTAACACAGACACACACGGAAACCAAGTAACAAAGACACACACTTACACCAAGTAACACAGACACACACTGACACCCAGTAACACAGACACACACTTACACCAAGTAACACAGACATACACTGACACCAAGTAACAAAGACATACATTGACACCCAGTAAAACAGACACACACTTACACCAAGTAACACAGACATGCACTGATACCCAGGAACACAGACATACACTGACACCAAATAACAAAGGCATACAATTACACCAAGTAACAAAGACACATACCTACAACAAGTAACACAGATATACACTGGCACCAAGTAACAAAGACATGCACTGACACCCAGTAACACAGACACACACGGACACCAAGTAACAAAGACACACACTTACACCAAGTAACACAGACATACACTGACACCAAGTCACAAAGACATACACTGATACACAGACAAACACTTACACCAAGTAACACAGACATACACTGACACCAAGTAACAAAGACATACACTGATACCCAGTATCACAGACACACCATTACACCAAGCAACAAAGACATACACTGACACCAAGTCACAAAGACACACACTGATACCCAGTAACACAGAAACACACTGACACCCAGGAACAAAGACATACACTGATACCAAGTCACAAAGACATACACTGATACCCAGTAACACAGACACACACTGACACCCAGTTAGAAACACACACTGACCCCCAGTAACTCAGACACACACTGACCCCCAGTTACACAGACATACACTGACACCAAGTCACAAAGACATACACTTACACCAAGTAACACAGGCATACACTGACACCAAGTGACAAAGACATACAATTACACCAAGTAACAAAGACACACACTTACACCAAGTAACACAGATATACACTGGCACCAAGTAACAAAGACATGCACTGACTCCCAGTAACACAGACATACACTGACACCAAGTAACAAAGACATACAATTACACCAAGTAATAAAGACACACACTGACACCAAGTAACACAGATATACACTGACACCAAGTAACAAAGACATACACTGATAACCAGTAACACAGACACACACTTACACCAAGTAACACATACATACACTGATACCCTGTCACACAGACACATACTTACACCAAGTAACACAGACACACACTGACACCAAGTAACAAAGACATACACTGACACCAAGTAACACAGACATACACTGACACCAATTAACAAAGACATACAATTACACCAAGTAACAAAGACACACACTTACACCAAGTAACACAGATATACACTGGCACCAAGTAACAAAGACATGGACTGACACCCAGTAACACAGACACACACGGACACCAAGTAACAAAGACACACACTTACACCAAGTAACACAGACACACACTAACCCCAGTAACACAGACACACACTGACACCCAGTTAGAAACACACACTGACCCCCAGTAACACAGACACACACTGACCCACAGTAACAAAGACATGCACTGATTCCAAGTCACAAAGACATACACTGATACCCAGTAACACAGACACACACTGACACCAAGTAACAAAGACATACACTTACACCAAGTAACAAAGACAGACAATTACACCAAGTGACAAAGACATACACTTACACCAAGCATTTTGACATACACTGACACCAAGTAACAAAGACATACACTGAAACCCAGTAACACAGACACACACTTACACCAAGTAACAAAGACATACACTGACACCAAGTCAAAAAGACACACACTGACACCCAGTAACAAAGACATACACTGTCACCAAGTCACAAAGACATTCACTGATACCCAGTAACACAGACGCACACTTACACCAAGTAACACAGACATACACTGACACCAAGTAACAAAGACATACACTGATACCCAGTAACACAGACACACACTTACACCAAGTAACACAGACAGACACTGATACCCAGTAACACAGACACACACTTACACCAAGTAACAAAGACATACACTGACACCCAGTAACAAAGACATACACTGACACCCAGTAACACAGACACACACAGACACCAAGTAACAAAGACACACACTTACACCAAGTAACACAGACACACACTGACACCCAGTAACACAGACACACTTACACCAAGTAACACAGACATACACTGACACCAAGTAACAAAGACATACACTGATAACCAGTAACACAGACACACACTTACACCAAGTAACACAGACATACACTGATACCCTTTAACACAGACACATACTTACACCAAGTAACACAGACACACACTGACACCAAGTCACAAAGACATACACTTTCACCAAGTAACACAGACACACACTGACACCCAGTAACACAGACACACTTACACCAAGTAACACAGACATACACTGACACCAAGTAACAAAGACATACAATTACACCAAGTAACAAAGACACACACTTACACCAAGTAACACAGATATACACTGGCCCCAAGTAACAAAGACATGCACTGACACCCAGTAACACAGACACACACGGACACCAAGTAACAAAGACACACACTTACACCGAGTAACACAGACACACACTGACGCCCAGTAACACAGACACACACTTACACCAAGTAACACAGACATACACTGACGCCAAGTCACAAAGACATACAATTACCCCAAGTAACAAAGACACACACTTACAACAAGTAACACAGATATACACTGGCACCAAGTAACAAAGACATGCACTGACACCCAGTAACACAGACATACACTGACACCAAGTCACAAAGACATACACTTTCACCAAGTAACACAGACATACACTGACACCAAGTAACAAAGACATACAATTACACCAAGTAACAAAGACACACACTTACACCAAGTAACACAGATATACACTGGCACCAAGTAACAAAGACATGCACTGACTCCCAGTAACACAGACATACACTGACACCCAGTAACAAAGACATACAATTACACCAAGTAATAAAGACACACACTTACACCAAGTAACACAGATATACACTGACACCAAGTAACAAAGACATACACTGATAACCAGTAACACAGACACACACTTACACCAAGTAACACATACATACACTGACACCAAGTAACAAAGACATACACTTACACCAAGTAACACAGACATACACTGACACCAAGTAACAAAGACATACAATTACACCAAGTAACAAAGACACACACTTACACCAAGTAACACAGATATACACTGGCACCAAGTAACAAAGACATGCACTGACACCCAGTAGCACAGACACACACGGACACCAAGTAACAAAGACACACACTTACACCAAGTAACACAGACACACACTAACCCCAGTAACACAGACACACACTGACACCCAGTTAGAAACACACACTGACCCCCAGTAACACAGACACACACTGACCCCCAGTAACAAAGACATGCACTGATTCCAAGTCACAAAGACATACACTGATACCCAGGAACACAGACACACACTGACACCAAGTAACAAAGACATACACTTACACCAAGTAACAAAGACAGACAATTACACCAAGTGACAAAGACATACACTTACACCAAGCATTTTGACATACACTGACACCAAGTAACAATGACATACACTGAAACCCAGTTACACAGACATACACTGACACCAAGTCACAAAGACATACACTTTCACCAAGTAACACAGACATACACTGACACCAAGTAACAAAGACATACAATTACACCAAGTAACAAAGACACACACTTACACCAAGTAACACAGATATACACTGGCACCAAGTAACAAAGACATGCACTGACTCCCAGTAACACAGACATACACTGACACCATGTAACAAAGACATACACTGATACCCAGTAACACAGACACACACTTACACCAATTAACAAAGACATACACTGACACCAAGTCACAAAGACACACACTTACACCAAGTAACAAAGACATACACTGACACCCAGTAACAAAGTCAGACACTGACACCCAGTAACACAGACACACACGGAAACCAAGTAACAAAGACACACACTTACACCAAGTAACACAGACACACACTGACACCCAGTAACACAGACACACACTTACACCAAGTAACACAGACATACACTGACACCAAGTAACAAAGACATACATTGACACCCAGTAAAACAGACACACACTTACACCAAGTAACACAGACATGCACTGATACCCAGGAACACAGACATACACTGACACCAAATAGCAAAGGCATACAATTACACCAAGTAACAAAGACACATACCTACAACAAGTAACACAGATATACACTGACACCAAGTCACAAAGACATACACTGATACACAGACAAACACTTACCCCAAGTAACACAGACATACACTGGCACCAAGTAACAAAGACATGCACTGACACCCAGTAACACAGACACACACGGACACCAAGTAACAAAGACACACACTTACACCAAGTAACACAGACATACACTGACACCAAGTCACAAAGACATACACTGATACACAGACAAACACTTACACCATGTAACACAGACATACACTGACACCAAGTAACAAAGACATACACTGATACCCAGTATCACAGACACACCATTACACCAAGCAACAAAGACATACACTGACACCAAGTCACAAAGACACACACTGATACCCAGTAACACAGAAACACACTGACACCCAGGAACAAAGACATACACTGATACCCAGTAACACAGACACACACTGACACCCAGTTAGAAACAGACACTGACCCCCAGTAACTCAGACACACACTGACCCCCAGTTACACAGACATACACTGACACCAAGTCACAAAGACATACACTTACACCAAGTAACACAGGCATACACTGACACCAAGTGACAAAGACATACAATTACACCAAGTAACAAAGACACACACTTACACCAAGTAACACAGATATACACTGGCACCAAGTAACAAAGACATGCACTGACACCCAGTAACACAGACACACACGGACACCAAGTAACAAAGACACACACTTACACCAAGTAACACAGACACACACTAACCCCAGTAACACAGACACACACTGACACCCAGTTAGAAACACACACTGACCCCCAGTAACACAGACACACACTGACCCACAGTAACAAAGACATGCAATGATTCCAAGTCACAAAGACATACACTGATACCCAGTAACACAGACACACACTGACACCAAGTAACAAAGACATACACTTACACCAAGTAACAAAGACAGACAATTACACCAAGTGACAAAGACATACACTTACACCAAGCATTTTGACATACACTGACACCAAGTAACAAAGACATACACTGAAACCCAGTAACACAGACACACACTTACACCAAGTAACAAAGACATACACTGACACCAAGTCAAAAAGACACACACTGACACCCAGTAACAAAGACATACACTGTCACCAAGTCACAAAGACATTCACTGATACCCAGTAACACAGACGCACACTTACACCAAGTAACACAGACATACACTGACACCAAGTAACAAAGACATACACTGATACCCAGTAACACAGACACACACTTACACCAAGTAACACAGACAGACACTGATACCCAGTAACACAGACACACACTTACACCAAGTAACAAAGACATACACTGACACCCAGTAACAAAGACATACACTGACACCCAGTAACACAGACACACACAGACACCAAGTAACAAAGACACACACTTACACCAAGTAACACAGACACACACTGACACCCAGTAACACAGACACACTTACACCAAGTAACACAGACATACACTGACACCAAGTAACAAAGACATACACTGATAACCAGTAACACAGACACACACTTACACCAAGTAACACAGACATACACTGATACCCTTTAACACAGACACATACTTACACCAAGTAACACAGACACACACTGACACCAAGTCACAAAGACATACACTTTCACCAAGTAACACAGACACACACTGACACCCAGTAACACAGACACACTTACACCAAGTAACACAGACATACACTAACACCAAGTAACAAAGACATACAATTACACCAAGTAACAAAGACACACACTTACACCAAGTAACACAGATATACACTGGCCCCAAGTAACAAAGACATGCACTGACACCCAGTAACACAGACACACACGGACACCAAGTAACAAAGACACACACTTACACCGAGTAACACAGACACACACTGACGCCCAGTAACACAGACACACACTTACACCAAGTAACACAGACATACACTGACGCCAAGTCACAAAGACATACAATTACCCCAAGTAACAAAGACACACACTTACAACAAGTAACACAGATATACACTGGCACCAAGTAACAAAGACATGCACTGACACCCAGTAACACAGACATACACTGACACCAAGTCACAAAGACATACACTTTCACCAAGTAACACAGACATACACTGACACCAAGTAACAAAGACATACAATTACACCAAGTAACAAAGACACACACTTACACCAAGTAACACAGATATACACTGGCACCAAGTAACAAAGACATGCACTGACTCCCAGTAACACAGACATACACTGACACCCAGTAACAAAGACATACAATTACACCAAGTAATAAAGACACACACTTACACCAAGTAACACAGATATACACTGACACCAAGTAACAAAGACATACACTGATAACCAGTAACACAGACACACACTTACACCAAGTAACACATACATAAACTGATACCCTGTAACACAGACACATACTTACACCAAGTAACACAGACACACACTGACACCAAGTAACAAAGACATACACTTACACCAAGTAACACAGACATACACTGACACCAAGTAACAAAGACATACAATTACACCAAGTAACAAAGACACACACTTACACCAAGTAACACAGATATACACTGGCACCAAGTAACAAAGACATGCACTGACACCCAGTAGCACAGACACACACGGACACCAAGTAACAAAGACACACACTTACACCAAGTAACACAGACACACACTAACCCCAGTAACACAGACACACACTGACACCCAGTTAGAAACACACACTGACCCCCAGTTACACAGACATACACTGACACCAAGTCACAAAGACATACACTTTCACCAAGTAACACAGACATACACTGACACCAAGTAACAAAGACATACAATTACACCAAGTAACAAAGACACACACTTACACCAAGTAACACAGATATACACTGGCACCAAGTAACAAAGACATGCACTGACTCCCAGTAACACAGACATACACTGACACCATGTAACAAAGACATACACTGATACCCAGTAACACAGACACACACTTACACCAATTAACAAAGACATACACTGACACCAAGTCACAAAGACACACACTTACACCAAGTAACAAAGACATACACTGACACCCAGTAACAAAGTCAGACACTGACACCCAGTAACACAGACACACACGGAAACCAAGTAACAAAGACACACACTTACACCAAGTAACACAGACACACACTGACACCCAGTAACACAGACACACACTTACACCAAGTAACACAGACATACACTGACACCAAGTAACAAAGACATACATTGACACCCAGTAAAACAGACACACACTTACACCAAGTAACACAGACATGCACTGATACCCAGGAACACAGACATACACTGACACCAAATAACAAAGGCATACAATTACACCAAGTAACAAAGACACATACCTACAACAAGTAACACAGATATACACTGACACCAAGTAACACAGACATACACTGGCACCAAGTAACAAAGACATGCACTGACACCCAGTAACACAGACACACACGGACACCAAGTAACAAAGACACACACTTACACCAAGTAACACAGACATACACTGACACCAAGTCACAAAGACATACACTGATACACAGACAAACACTTACACCAAGTAACACAGACATACACTGACACCAAGTAACAAAGACATACACTGATACCCAGTATCACAGACACACCATTACACCAAGCAACAAAGACATACACTGACACCAAGTCACAAAGACACACACTGATACCCAGTAACACAGAAACACACTGACACCCAGGAACAAAGACATACACTGATACCAAGTCACAAAGACATACACTGATACCCAGTAACACAGACACACACTGACACCCAGTTAGAAACACACACTGACCCCCAGTAACTCAGACACACACTGACCCCCAGTTACACAGACATACACTGACACCAAGTCACAAAGACATACACTTACACCAAGTAACACAGGCATACACTGACACCAAGTGACAAAGACATACAATTACACCAAGTAACAAAGACACACACTTACACCAAGTAACACAGATATACACTGGCACCAAGTAACAAAGACATGCACTGACTCCCAGTAACACAGACATACACTGACACCAAGTAACAAAGACATACAATTACACCAAGTAATAAAGACACACACTTACACCAAGTAACACAGATATACACTGACACCAAGTAACAAAGACATACACTGATAACCAGTAACACAGACACACACTTACACCAAGTAACACATACATACACTGATACCCTGTCACACAGACACATACTTACACCAAGTAACACAGACACACACTGACACCAAGTAACAAAGACATACACTGACACCAAGTAACACAGACATACACTGACACCAAGTAACAAAGACATACAATTACACCAAGTAACAAAGACACACACTTACACCAAGTAACACAGATATACACTGGCACCAAGTAACAAAGACATGGACTGACACCCAGTAACACAGACACACACGGACACCAAGTAACAAAGACACACACTTACACCAAGTAACACAGACACACACTAACCCCAGTAACACAGACACACACTGACACCCAGTTAGAAACACACACTGACCCCCAGTAACACAGACACACACTGACCCACAGTAACAAAGACATGCACTGATTCCAAGTCACAAAGACATACACTGATACCCAGTAACACAGACACACACTGACACCAAGTAACAAAGACATACACTTACACCAAGTAACAAAGACAGACAATTACACCAAGTGACAAAGACATACACTTACACCAAGCATTTTGACATACACTGACACCAAGTAACAAAGACATACACTGAAACCCAGTAACACAGACACACACTTACACCAAGTAACAAAGACATACACTGACACCAAGTCAAAAAGACACACACTGACACCCAGTAACAAAGACATACACTGTCACCAAGTCACAAAGACATTCACTGATACCCAGTAACACAGACGCACACTTACACCAAGTAACACAGACATACACTGACACCAAGTAACAAAGACATACACTGATACCCAGTAACACAGACACACACTTACACCAAGTAACACAGACAGACACTGATACCCAGTAACACAGACACACACTTACACCAAGTAACAAAGACATACACTGACACCCAGTAACAAAGACATACACTGACACCCAGTAACACAGACACACACAGACACCAAGTAACAAAGACACACACTTACACCAAGTAACACAGACACACACTGACACCCAGTAACACAGACACACTTACACCAAGTAACACAGACATACACTGACACCAAGTAACAAAGACATACACTGATAACCAGTAACACAGACACACACTTACACCAAGTAACACAGACATACTCTGATACCCTTTAACACAGACACATACTTACACCAAGTAACACAGACACACACTGACACCAAGTCACAAAGACATACACTTTCACCAAGTAACACAGACACACACTGACACCCAGTAACACAGACACACTTACACCAAGTAACACAGACATACACTAACACCAAGTAACAAAGACATACAATTACACCAAGTAACAAAGACACACACTTACACCAAGTAACACAGATATACACTGGCCCCAAGTAACAAAGACATGCACTGACACCCAGTAACACAGACACACACGGACACCAAGTAACAAAGACACACACTTACACCGAGTAACACAGACACACACTGACGCCCAGTAACACAGACACACACTTACACCAAGTAACACAGACATACACTGACGCCAAGTCACAAAGACATACAATTACCCCAAGTAACAAAGACACACACTTACAACAAGTAACACAGATATACACTGGCACCAAGTAACAAAGACATGCACTGACACCCAGTAACACAGACATACACTGACACCAAGTCACAAAGACATACACTTTCACCAAGTAACACAGACATACACTGACACCAAGTAACAAAGACATACAATTACACCAAGTAACAAAGACACACACTTACACCAAGTAACACAGATATACACTGGCACCAAGTAACAAAGACATGCACTGACTCCCAGTAACACAGACATACACTGACACCCAGTAACAAAGACATACAATTACACCAAGTAATAAAGACACACACTTACACCAAGTAACACAGATATACACTGACACCAAGTAACAAAGACATACACTGATAACCAGTAACACAGACACACACTTACACCAAGTAACACATACATAAACTGATACCCTGTAACACAGACACATACTTACACCAAGTAACACAGACACACACTGACACCAAGTAACAAAGACATACACTTACACCAAGTAACACAGACATACACTGACACCAAGTAACAAAGACATACAATTACACCAAGTAACAAAGACACACACTTACACCAAGTAACACAGATATACACTGGCACCAAGTAACAAAGACATGCACTGACACCCAGTAGCACAGACACACACGGACACCAAGTAACAAAGACACACACTTACACCAAGTAACACAGACACACACTAACCCCAGTAACACAGACACACACTGACACCCAGTTAGAAACACACACTGACCCCCAGTAACACAGACACACACAGACCCCCAGTAACAAAGACATGCACTGATTCCAAGTCACAAAGACATACACTGATACCCAGGAACACAGACACACACTGACACCAAGTAACAAAGACATACACTTACACCAAGTAACAAAGACAGACAATTACACCAAGTGACAAAGACATACACTTACACCAAGCATTTTGACATACACTGACACCAAGTCACAATGACATACACTGAAACCCAGTAACACAGACACACACTTACACCAAGTAACAAAGACAGACACTGACACCAAGTCAAAAAGACACACACTGACACCTAGTAACAAAGACATACACTGACACCAAGTCACAAAGACATTCACTGATACCCAGTAACACAGACGCACACTTACACCAAGTAACACAGACATACACTGACACCAAGTAACAAAGACATACACTGATACCCAGTAACACAGACACATACTTACACCAAGTAACAAAGACAGACACTGATACCCAGTAACACAGACACACACTTACACCAAGTAACAAAGACATACACTGACACCCAGTAACAAAGACATACACTGACACCCAGTAACACAGACACACACAGACACCAAGTAACAAAGACACTCACTTACACCAAGTAACACAGACACACACTGACACCCAGTAACACAGACACACTTACACCAAGTAACACAGACATACACTGACACCAAGTAACAAAGACATACACTGATAACCAGTAACACAGACACACACTTACACCAAGTAACACAGACATACACTGATACCCTGTAACACAGACACATACTTACACCAAGTAACACAGACACACACTTACACCAAGTAACAAAGACATACACTTATACCAAGTAACACAGACATACACTGACACCAAGTAACAAAGACATACAATTACACCAAGTAACAAAGACACACACTTACACCAAGTAACACAGATAGACACTGGCCCCAAGTAACAAAGACATGCACTGACACCCAGTAACACAGACACACACGGACACCAAGTAACAAAGACACACACTTACACCGAGTAACACAGACACACACTGACGCCCAGTAACACAGACACACACTTACACCAAGTAACACAGACATACGCTGACACCAAGAAACAAAGACATACACTGATACCCAGTAACACAGACACACACTTACACCAACTAACACAGACATACACTGACACCAAGTAACAAAGACATACAATGATACCCAGGAGCACAGACACACACTTACACCAAGTAACTCAGACACACAGTTACACCAAGTAACAAAGACATACACTGACACCAAGTAACACAGACATACACTGACACCAAGTAACAAAGACATACACTGATACCCAGTCACACAGACACACATTGACACCCAGTTAGAAACACACACTGACCCCCAGTAACACAGACACACACTGACCCCCAGTAACACAGAAATACACTGACACCAAGTCACAAAGACATACACTGATACACAGACACACACTTACACCAAGTAACACAGACATACACTCACACCAAGTAACAAAGACATACACTGATACCCAGTAACACAGACACACACTTACATCAAGTAACGCAGACATACACTGACACCAAGTAACAAAGACATACAATGATACCCAGGAACACAGACACACACTTACACCAAGTAACACAGACACACACTTGCACCAAGTAACAAAGACAGTCACTGATACCCAGTAACACAGACACAAACTTACACCAAGTAACAAAGACATACACTGACACCCAGTAACACAAACAAACACACACTGACTCCCAGTGACACAGAGAAACACTAATAAACAGTAACAAAGACATACACTGACACCAAGTAACACAGACACACACTGACACCCAGTAACAAAGACATACACTGACACCAAGTCACAAAGACATACACTGATACCAAGTCACAAAGACATACACTGATACCCAGTAACACAGACGCACACTGACACCAAGTAACAAAGACATACACTGACACCAAGTAACAAAGACATACACTTACACGAAGTAACAAAGACAGACAATTACACCAAGTAACAAAGACATACACTTACATCAAGTATTTTGACATACACTGACACCAAGTAACAAAGACATGCACTGATACCCAGTAACACGGACGCACACTTACGCCAAGTAACAAAGACGTACACTGACACCAAGTCACAAAGACGCACACTGACACCCAGTAACAAAGACATACACTGACACCAAGTCACAAAGACATACACTGATAACCAGTAACACAGACACACACTTACTCCAAGTAACACAGACATACACTGACACCAAGTAACAAAGACATACACTGATACCCAGTAACACAGACACACACTTACACCAAGTAACAAAGACAGACACTGATAGCCAGTAACACAGACACACACTTACACCAAGTAACAAGGACATACACTGACACCCAGTAACAAAGACATATACTGACACCCAGTAACACAGACACACATGGACGCCAAGTAACAAAGACAGACACTTCCAGCAAGTAACAAAGACACACACTGACACCCAGTAACACAGACACACATTTACACCAAGTAACACAGACATACACTGACACCAAGTAACAAAGACATACACTGATACCCAGTAACACAGACACACACTTACACCAAGTAACACAGACATACACTGATACCCAGGAACACAGACACACCCTTACACCAAGTAACACAGACGCACACTTACACCAAGTAACAAAGACAAACACTTACACCAGGTAACACAGACATACACTGACACCAAGTAACAAAGACATACAATTATACCAAGTAACAAAGACACACATTTACACCAAGTAACACAGATATACACTGGCACCAAGTAACAAAGACATGCACTGACACCCAGCAACACAGACACACACGTACACTAAGTAACAAAGACACACACTTACACCAAGTAACACAGACACACACTGACACCCAGTAACACAGACACACACTTACACCAAGTAACACAGAAATAACCTGACACCAAGTAACTAAGACATACACTGATACCCAGTAACACAGACACAAACTTACTCCAAGTAACACAGACATACACTGACACCAATAAACAAAGACATACAATGATACCCAGGAACACAGACACACACCTACACCAAGTAACACAGACAAACACTTACACCAAGTAACAAAGACATACACGTACACCAAGTAACACAGACATACACTGACACCAAGTAACAAAGACATGCACTGATACCCAGTAACACAGACACACACTGACACCCAGTAACAAAGACATACACTGATACCAAGTCACAAAGACATGCACTGATACCCAGTAACACAGACACACGCTGACACCAAGTAACAAAGACATACACTGACACCAAGTAACAAAGACATACACTTACACCAAGTAACAAAGACATACACTGATACCCAGTAACAAAGACATACACTGACACCAAGTCAGAAAGACATACACTGATACCCAGGAACACAGACACACACTGACACCCAGTAACAAAGACATACACTGATACCAAGTCACAAAGACATGCACTGATACCCAGTAATACAGAAACACACTGACACCCAGTAACAAAGACATACACTGATACCAAGTCACAAAGACATACACTGATACCCAGTAACACAGACACACACTGACACCCAGTAACAAAGACATACACTGATACCAAGTCACAAAGACATACACTGATACCCAGTATCACAGACACACACTGACACCAAGTAACAAAGACATGCACTGACACCAAGTAACAAAGACACACACTTACACCAAGTAACACAGACATACACTGACACCAAGTAACAAAGACACACACTTACACCAAGTAACACAGACACACACTGACACCCATTAACACAGACACACACTTACACCAAGTAACACAGACATACACTGACACCAAGTAACAAAGACATACACTGATACCCAGTAACACAGACACACACCTACACCAAGTAACACGGACACACACTTACACCAAGTAACAAAGACATACACTTACACCAAGTAACACAGACATACACTGACACCAAGTAACAAAGACATGCACTGATACCCAGTAACACAGACACACACTGACACCCAGTTAGAAACACACACTGATCCCCAGTAACACAGACACACACTGACCCCCAGTAACAGAGACATACACTGACACCAAGTCACAAAGACATACACTGATACACAGACACACACTTACAACAAGTAACACTGACATACACTGACACCAAGTAACAAAGACATACTCTGACACCCAGTATCACAGACACACAGTTACACCAAGTAACAAATACATACACTGACACCAAGTCACAACGGCACACACTGACACCCAGTAACAAAGACATACACTGACACCAAGTCACAAAGACATACACTGATACCCAGGAACACAGACACACACTGACACCCAGTAACAAAGACATACACTGATACAAAGTCATAAAGACATGCACTGATACCCAGTAACACAGAAAAACACTGACACCCAGTAACAAAGACATACACTGATACCAAGTCACAAAGACATACACTGATACCCAGTAACACAGACACACACTGACACCCAGTAACAAAGACATACACTGATACCAAGTCACAAAGACATACACTGATACCCAGTAACACAGACACACACTGACACCAAGTAACAAAGACATACACTGACACCAAGTAACAAAGACATACACTTACACCAAGTAACAAAGACATACACTGATACCCAGGAACACAGACCCACCCTTACACCAAGTAACACAGACGCACACTTACACCAAGTAACAAAGACATACACTTACACCAAGTAACACAGACATACACTGACAACAAGTAACAAAGACATACAATTAAACCAAGTAACAAAGACATACATTTACACCAAGTAACACAGATATACACTGGCACCAAGTAACAAAGACATGCACTGACACCCAGTAACACAGACACACTCGTACACTAAGTAACAAAGACACACACTTACACCAAGTAACACAGACACACACTGACACCCAGTAACACAGACACACACTTACTCCAAGTAACACAGACATACACTGACACCAAGAAACAAAGACATACAATGATACCCAGGAACACAGACACACACTTACACCAAGTAACACAGACACACACTTACACCAAGTAACAAAGACATACACTTACACCAAGTAACACAGACATACACTGACACCAAGTTAGAAACACACACTGACCCCAGTAACACAGACACACACTGAACCCCAGTAACACAGACATACACTGACACCAAGTCACAAAGAAACACACTGAAATCCAGTAACAAAGACATACACTGACACCAAGTAGCAAAGACATGCACGGATACCCAGTAACACAGACACACACTGACACCCAGTTAGAAACACACACTGACCCCAGTAACACAGACACACACTGAACCCCAGTAACACAGACATACACTGACACCAAGTCACAAAGAAACACACTGAAACCCAGTAACACAGACATACACTGACACCAAGTAACAAAGACATACACTGACACCCAGTATCACAGCCACACACTTACAACAAGTAACAAAGACATACTCTGGCACCAAGTCACAAAGACACACACTGATACCCAGTAACAAAGACATACACTGACACCAAGTCAAAAAGACATACACTGATACCCAGGAACACAGACACACACTGACACCCTGTAACAAAGACATAGACTGATACCAAGTCACAAAGACATGCACTGATACCCAGTAACACAGAAACACACTGACACCCAGTAACAAAGACATACACTGATACCAAGTCACAAAGACATACACTGATACCCAGTAACACAGACACGCACTGACACCCAGTAACAAAGACATACACTGATACCAAGTCACAAAGACATACACTGATACCCAGTAACACGGACACACACTGACACCAAGTAACAAAGACATGCACTGACACCAAGTAACAAAGAAATACACTGACACCAAGTAACAAAGACACACACTTACACCAAGTAACACAGACACACACTGACACCCAGTAACACAGACACACACTTACACCAAGTAACACAGACATACACTGACACCAAGTAACAAAGACATACACTGATACCCAGTAACACAGACACACACTTACACCAAATAACACAGACATACACTGACACCAATTAACAAAGAGATACAATGATACCCAGGAACACAGACACACACTTACACCAAGTAACACAGACACACACTTACACCAAGTAACAAAGACATACACTTAGACCAAGTAACACAGACATGCACTGACACCATGTAACAAAGACATGCACTGATACCCAGTAACACAGACACACACTGACACCCAGTTAGAAACACACACTGATCCCCAGTAACACAGACACACACTGACCCCCAGTAACAGAGAGATACACTGACACCAAGTGACAAAGACATACACTGATACACAGACACACACTTACACCAATTAACACAGACATACACTTACACCAAGTAACAAAGACATACACTGACACCAAGTAACAGAGACTTACACTGATACCCAGTTACACAGACACACACTTACACCAAGTAACACAGACATACACTGACACCAAGTAGCAAAGACAGAAACTGATACCCAGGAACACAGACACACACTGACACCAAGTAACAAAGACACACATTTACACCAAGTAACACAGATATACACTGGCACCAAGTAACAAAGACATGCACTGACACCCAGTAACACAGACACACTCGTACACTAAGTAACAAAGACACACACTTACACCAAGTAACACATACACACACTGACACCCAGTAACACAGACACACACTTACACCAAGTAACACAGACATACACTGACACCAAGTAACTAAGACATACACTGGTACCCAGTAACACAGACACACACTTACTCCAAGTAACACAGACATACACTGACACCAAGAAACAAAGACATACAATGATACCCAGTAACACAGACACACACTTACACCAAGTAACACAGACACACACTTACACCAAGTAACAAAGACATACACTTACACCAAGTAACACAGACATACACTGACACCAAGTTAGAAACTCACACTGACCCCAGTAACACAGACACACACTGACCCCCAGTAACACATACATACACTGACACCAAGTCACAAAGAAACACACTGAAATCCAGTAACAAAGACATACACTGACACCAAGTAACAAAGGCATGCACGGATACCCAGTAACACAGACACACACTGACACCCAGTTAGAAACACACACTGACCCCAGTAACACAGACACACACTGAACCCCAGTAACACAGACATACACTGACACCAAGTCACAAAGAAACACACTGAAACCCAGTAACACAGACATACACTGACACCAAGTAACAAAGACATACACTGACACCCAGTATCACAGACACACACTTACAACAAGTAACAAAGACATACACTGGCACCAAGTCACAAAGACACACACTGACACCCAGTAACAAAGACATACACTGACACCAAGTCACAAAGAGATACACTGATACCCAGGAACACAGACACACACTGACACCCAGTAACAAAGACATACACTGATACCAGGTCACAAAGACATGCACTGATACCCAGTAACACAGAAACACACTGACACCCAGTAACAAAGACATGCACTTACACCAAGTCACAAAGACATACACTGATACCCAGTAACACAGACACACACTGACACCCAGTAACAAAGACATACACTGATACCAAGTCACAAAGACATACACTGATACCCAGTAACACGGACACACACTGACACCAAGTAATAAAGACATGCACTGACACCAAGTAACAAAGAAATACACTGACACCAAGTAACAAAGACACACACTTACACCAAGTAACACAGACACACACTGACACCCAGTAACACAGACACACACTTTCACCAAGTAACACAGACATACACTGACACCAAGTAACAAAGACATACACTGATACCCAGTAACACAGACACACACTTACACCAAATAACACAGACATACACTGACACCAATTAACAAAGACATACAATGATACCCAGGAACACAGACACACACTTACACCAAGTAACACAGACACACACTTACACCAAGTAACAAAGACATACACTTACACCAAGTAACACAGACATACACTGACACCAAGTAACAAAGACATGCACTGATACCCAGTAACACACACACACTGACACCCAGTTAGAAACACACACTGATCCCCAGTAACACAGACACACACTGACCCCCAGTAACAGAGAGATACACTGAAACCAAGTGACAAAGACATACACTGATACACAGACACACACTTACACCAATTAACACAGACATACACTTACACCAAGTAACAAAGACATACACTGACACCAAGTAACAGAGACTTACACTGATACCCAGTTACACAGACACACACTTACACCAAGTAACACAGACATACACTGACACCAAGTAGCAAAGACATATACTGATACCCAGGAACACAGACACACACTTACACCAAGTAACACAGACACACACTTACACCAAGTAACAAAGACATACACTTACACCAAGGAACACAGACATACACTGACACCAAGTAACAAAGACATACAATTACACCAAGTAACAAAAACACACACTTACACCAAGTAACACAGATATACCTTTTTTTTACCTTTTGGGCCTCCTTATCTCGAGAGACAATGGATACGCGCCTGGAGGTGGTCAGTGGTTTGTGAAGCAGCGCCTGGAGTGGCTATAAAGGCCAATTCTGGAGTGACAGGCTCTTCCACAGGTGCTGCAGAGAAATTTGTTTGTTGGGGCTGTTGCACAGTTGGCTCTCCCTTTGCGCCTCTGTCTTTTTTCCTGCCAACTACTAAGTCTCTTCGACTCGCCACAATTTAGCCCTGTCTTTATGGCTGCCCGCCAGCTCTGGCGAATGCTGGCAACTGACTCCCACGACTTGTGATCAATGTCACACGATTTCATGTCGCGTTTGCAGACGTCTTTATAACGGAGACATGGACGGCCGGTGGGTCTGATACCAGTGGCGAGCTCGCTGTACAATGTGTCTTTGGGGATCCTGCCATCTTCCATGCGGCTCACATGGCCAAGCCATCTCAAGCGCCGCTGACTCAGTAGTGTGTATAAGCTGGGGGTGTTGGCCGCTTCAAGGACTTCTGTGTTGGAGATATAGTCCTGCCACCTGATGCCAAGTATTCTCCGAAGGCAGCGAAGATGGAATGAATTGAGACGTCGCTCTTGGCTGGCATACGTTGTCCAGGCCTCGCTGCCATAGAGCAAGGTACTGAGGACACAGGCCTGATACACTCGGACTTTTGTGTTCCGTGTCAGTGCGCCATTTTCCCACACTCTCTTGGCCAGTCTGGACATAGCAGTGGAAGCCTTACCCATGCGCTTGTTGATTTCTGCATCTAGAGACAGGTTACTGGTGATAGTTGAGCCTAGGTAGGTGAACTCTTGAACCACTTCCAGAGCGTGGTCGCCAATATTGATGGATGGAGCATTTCTGACATCCTGCCCCATGATGTTCGTTTTCTTGAGGCTGATGGTTAGGCCAAATTCATTGCAGGCAGACGCAAACCTGTCGATGAGACTCTGCAGGCATTCTTCAGTGTGAGATGTTAAAGCAGCATCGTCAGCAAAGAGGAGTTCTCTGATGAGGACTTTCCGTACTTTGGACTTCGCTCTTAGACGGGCAAGGTTGAACAACCTGCCCCCTGATCTTGTGTGGAGGAAAATTCCTTCTTCAGAGGATTTGAACGCATATGAAAGCAGCAGGGAGAAGAAAATCCCAAAAAGTGTGGGTGCGAGAACACAGCCCTGTTTCACACCACTCAGGATAGGAAAGGGCTCTGATGAGGAGCCACCATGTTGAATTGTGCCTTTCATATTGTCATGGAATGAGGTGATGATACTTAGTAGCTTTGGTGGACATCCGATCTTTTCTAGTAGTCTGAAGAGACCACGTCTGCTGACGAGGTCAAAGGCTTTGGTGAGATCAATGAAAGCAATGTAGAGGGGCATCTGTTGTTCACGGCATTTCTCCTGTATCTGACGAAGGGAGAACAGCATGTCAATAGTCGATCTCTCTGCACGAAAGCCACACTGTGCCTCAGGGTAGACGCGCTCGGCCAGCTTCTGGAGCCTGTTCAGAGCGACTCGAGCAAAGACTTTCCCCACTATGCTGAGCAGGGAGATTCCACGGTAGTTGTTGCAGTCACCGCGGTCACCTTTGTTTTTATAGAGGGTGATGATGTTGGCATCGCGCATGTCCTGGGGTACTGCTCCCTCGTCCCAGCACAGGCATAGCAGTTCATGTAGTGCTGAGAGTATAGCAGGCTTGGCACTCTTGATTATTTCAGGGGTAATGCTGCCCTTCCCAGGGGCTTTTCCGCTGGCTAGGGAATCAATGGCATCACAGGTCTACACTGGCAACAAGTAACAAAGTCATGCACGGACACCCAGTCACACAGACACACACGGAAACCAAGTAACAAAGACAAACACTTACACCAAGTAACACAGACATACACTGACACCAAGTAACAAAGACATACACTGATACCCATTAACACAGACACACACTTACACCAAGTAACACAGACATACACTGACACCAAGTAACAAAGACATACAATGATACCCAGGAACACAGACACACACTTACACCAAGTTACAAAGACACACACTTACACCAAGTAACACAGACGTACACTGACACCAAGTAACAAAGACATACACTGACACCAAGTAACAAAGACATACACTTACACCAAGTAACAAAGCCAGACAATTACACCAAGTAACAAAGACATACACTTACACCAAGTATTTTAACGTACACTGACACCAAGTAACAAAGACATTCACTGATACCCAGTAACACAGACACACACTTACTCCAAGTAACAAAGACATACACTGACACCAAGTCACAAAGACACACACTGATACCCAGTAACACAGGCACACACTTACACCAACTAACACAGACATACTCTGACACCAAGTAACAAAGACTTACACTGATACCCAGTAACACAGACACACACTTACACCAAGTAACAAATACAGACACTGATACCCAGTAACACAGACACACACTTACACCAAGTAACAAAGACATACACTGACACCCAGTAACAAAGACATAAACTGACACCCAGTAACACAGACATACACGGACACCAAGTAACAAAGACACACACTTACACCAAGTAACACAGACACACACTGACACCCAGTAACACAGGCACACACTTACACCAAGTAACACAGACATACACTGACACCAAGTAACAAAGACAGACACTGATACCCAGTAACACAGACACATACTTACACCAAGTAACACAGACATACACTGACACCAAGTAACAAAGACATACACTGATACCCAGGAACACAGACACACACTTACACCAAGTAACACAGACACACACTTACACCAACTAACAAAGACATACACTTACACCAAGTAACACAGACATACACTGACACCAAGTAACAAAGACATACAATTACACCAAGTAACACAGATATACACTGGCAACAAGTAACAAAGACATGCACTGACACCCAGTAACACAGGCACACACGGACACCAAGTAACAAAGACACACACTTACACCAAGTAACACAAACACAGACTGACACCCAGTAACACAGACACACACTTACACCAAGTAACACAGACATACACTGATACCAAGTAACAAAGACTTACACTGATACCCAGTAACACAGACACACATTTACATCAAGTAACACAGATATACACTGACACCAAGTAACAAAGACATACAATGATACCCAGGAACACAGACACACACTTACACCAAGTAACACAGACACACACTTGCACCAAGTAACAAAGACATACACTTACACCAAGTAACACAGAGATACACTGACACCAAGTAACAAAGACATACAATTACACCAAGTAACAAAGGCACACACTTACACCAAGTAACAAAGACAGACACTGATACCCAGTAACACAGACACAAACTTACACCAAGTAACAAAGACATACACTGACACCCAGTCACACAAACGAACACACACTGACACCCAGTAACACAGAGAAACACTAATAAACAGTGACAAGGACATACACTGACACCAAGTAACACAGACACACACTGACACCCAGTAACAAAGACATACACTGACACCAAGACACAAAGACATACACTGATACCAAGTCACAAAGACATACACTGACACCCAGTAACACAGACGCACACTGACACCAAGTAACAAAGACATACACTGACACCAAGTAACAAAGACATACACTGATACCCAGTAACACAGACACACACTTACACCAAGTAACAAAGACGTACACTGACGCCAAGTCACAAAGACACACACTGACTCCCAGTAACAAAGACATACACTGACACCAAGTCACAAAGACATACACTGACAGCCAGTAACAAAGACATACACTGACACCCAGTAAGACAGACATACACTGACACCCAGTAACAAAGACATACACTGACACCCAGTAACACAGACACACATGGACACCAAGTAACAAAGACACACACTTCCACCAAGTAACACAGACACACACTGACACCCAGTAACACAGACACACATTTACACCAAGTAACACAGACAGACAATGACACCAAGTAACAAAGACATACACTGATACCCAGTAACACAGACACACATTTACACCAAGTAACACAGACATACACTGATACCCAGGAACACAGACACACACTTACACCAAGTACCACAGACGCACACTTACACCAAGTAACACAGACATACACTCACACCAAGTAACAAAGACATACACTGATACCCAGTAACACAGACACACACTTACACCAAGTAACACAGACAAACACTGACACCAAGTAACAAAGACATACAATGATACCCAGGAACACAGACACACACTTACACCATGTAACACAGACACACACTGACACCAAGTAACAAAGACATGCACTGACACCAAGTAACAAAGACATACACTTACAACAAGTAACAAAGACACACACTTACACCAAGTAACACAGACATACACTGACACCAAGTAACAAAGACATACACTGACACCAAGTAACAAAGACAAACACTAACACCAAGTATTTTAACATACACTGACACCAAGTAACAAAGACACACACTTACACCAAGTAACACAGACACACACTGACACCAATTAACAAAGACATACAATGATACCCAGGAACACAGACACACACTTACACCAAGTAACACAGACACACACTTACACCAAGTAACAAAGACATACACTTACACCAAGTAACACAGACATACACTGACACCAAGTAACAAAGACATGCACTGATACCCAGTAACACAGACACACACTGACACCCAGTTAGAAACACACACTGATCCCCAGTAACACAGACACACACTGACCCCCAGTAACAGAGAGATACACTGACACCAAGTGACAAAGACATACACTGATACACAGACACACACTTCCACCAATTAACACAGACATACACTTACACCAAGTAACAAAGACATACACTGACACCAAGTAACAGAGACTTACACTGATACCCAGTTACACAGACACACACTTACACCAAGTAACACAGACATACACTGACACCAAGTAGCAAAGACATATACTGATACCCAGGAACACAGACACACACTTACACCAAGTAACACAGACACACACTTACACCAAGTAACAAAGACATACACTTACACCAAGGAACACAGACATACACTGACACCAAGTAACAAAGACATACAATTACACCAAGTATCAAAAACACACACTTACACCAAGTAATACAGACGTACACTGACACCAAGTAACAAAGACATACACTGACACCAAGTAACAAAGACATACACTTACACCAAGTAACAAAGCCAGACAATTACACCAAGTAACAAAGACATACACTTACACCAAGTATTTTAACATACACTGACACCAAGTAACAAAGACATTCACTGATACCCAGTAACACAGACACACACTTACACCAAGTAACAAAGACATACACTGACACCAAGTCACAAAGACACACACTGACACCCAGTAACAAAGACATACACTGACACCAAGTCACAAAGACATACACTGATACCCAGTAACACAGACTCACACTGACACCCAGTAACACAGGCACACACTTACACCAAGTAACACAGACATACACTGACACCAAGTAACAAAGACAGACACTGATACCCAGTAACACAGACACACACTTACACCAAGTAACACAGACATACACTGACACCAAGTAACAAAGACATACACTGATACCCAGGAACACAGACACACACTTACACCAAGTAACACAGACACACACTTACACCAACTAACACAGACATACACTGACACCAAGTAACAAAGACTTACACTGATACCCAGTAACACAGACACACACTTACACCAAGTAACAAAGACAGACACTGATACCCAGTAACACAGACACACACTTACACCAAGTAACAAAGACATACACTGACACCCAGTAACAAAGACATAAACTGACACCCAGTAACACAGACATACACGGACACCAAGTAACAATGACACACACTTACACCAAGTAACACAGACACACACTGACACCCAGTAACACAGGCACACTCTTACACCAAGTAACACAGACATACACTGACACCAAGTAACAAAGACAGACACTGATACCCAGTAACACAGACACACACTTACACCAAGTAACACAGACATACACTGACACCAAGTAACAAAGACATACACTGATACCCAGGAACACAGACACACACTTACACCAAGTAACACAGACACACACTTACACCAACTAACAAAGACATACACTTACACCAAGTAACACAGACATACACTGACACCAAGTAACAAAGACATACAATTACAGCAAGTAACACAGATATACACTGGCAACACGTAACAAAGACATGCACTGACACCCAGTAACACAGGCACACACGGACACCAAGTAACAAAGACACACACTTACACCAAGTAACACAAACACAGACTGACACCAGTAACACAGACACACACTTACACCAAGTAACACAGACATACACTGATACCAAGTAACAAAGACATACACTGATACCCAGTAACACAGACACACATTTACATCAAGTAACACAGATATACACTGACACCAAGTAACAAAGACATACAATGATACCCAGGAACACAGACACACACTTACACCAAGTAACACAGACACACACTTGCACCAAGTAACAAAGACATACACTTACACCAAGTAACACAGAGATACACTGACACCAAGTAACAAAGACATACAATTACACCAAGTAACAAAGGCACACACTTACACCAAGTAACAAAGACAGACACTGATACCCAGTAACACAGACACAAACTTACACCAAGTAACAAAGACATACACTGACACCCAGTCACACAAACGAACACACACTGACACCCAGTAACACAGAGAAACACTAATAAACAGTGACAAGGACATACACTGACACCAAGTAACACAGACACACACTGACACCCAGTAACAAAGACATACACTGACACCAAGGCACAAAGACATACACTGATACCAAGTCACAAAGACATACACTGATACCCAGTAACACAGACGCACACTGACACCAAGTAACAAAGACATACACTGACACCAAGTAACAAAGACATACACTGATACCCAGTAACACAGACACACACTTACACCAAGTAACAAAGACGTACACTGACGCCAAGTCACAAAGACACACACTGACTCCCAGTAACAAAGACATACACTGACACCAAGTCACAAAGACATACACTGACAGCCAGTAACAAAGACATACACTGACACCCAGTAACACAGACATACACTGACACCCAGTAACAAAGACATACACTGACACCCAGTAACACAGACACACATGGACACCAAGTAACAAAGACACACACTTCCACCAAGTAACACAGACACACACTGACACCCAGTAACACAGACACACATTTACACCAAGTAACACAGACAGACACTGACACCAAGTAACAAAGACATACACTGATACCCAGTAACACAGACACACATTTACACCATTTAACACAGACATACACTGATACCCAGGAACACAGACACACACTTACACCAAGTACCACAGACGCACACTTACACCAAGTAACACAGACATACACTCACACCAAGTAACAAAGACATACACTGATACCCAGTAACACAGACACACACTTACGCCAAGTAACACAGATATACACTGGCAACAAGTAACAAAGTCATGCACGGACACCCAGTAACACAGACACACACGGACACCAAGTAACAAAGACAAACACTTACAGCAAGTAACACAGACACACACTGACACCAAGTAACAAAGACATGCACTGACACCAAGTAACAAAGACATACACTTACAACAAGTAACAAAGACACACACTTACACCAAGTAACACAGACATACACTGACACCAAGTAACAAAGACATACACTGACACCAAGTAACAAAGACAGACCATTACACCAAGTAACAAAGACAAACACTAACACCAAGTATTTTAACATACACTGACACCAAGTAACAAAGACACACACTTACACCAAGTAACACAGACACACACTGACACCCAGTAACACAGACACACACTTTCACCAAGTAACACAGACATACACTGACACCAAGTAACAAAGACATACACTGATACCCAGTAACACAGACACACAGTTACACCAAATAACACAGACATACACTGACACCAATTAACAAAGACATACAATGATACCCAGGAACACAGACACACACTTACGCCAAGTCACACAGACACACACTTACACCAAGTAACAAAGACATACACTTACACCAAGTAACACAGACATACACTGACACCAAGTAACAAAGACATGCACTAATACCCAGTAACACAGACACACACTGACACCCAGTTAGAAACACACACTGATCCCCAGTAGCACAGACACACACTGACCCCCAGTAACAGAGAGATACACTGACACCAAGTGACAAAGACATACACTGATACACAGACACACACTTCCACCAATTATCACAGACATACACTTACACCAAGTAACAAAGACATACACTGACACCAAGTAACAGAGACTTACACTGATACCCAGTTACACAGACACACACTTACACCAAGTAACACAGACATACACTGACACCAAGTAGCAAAGACATATACTGATACCCAGGAACACAGACACACACTTACACCAAGTAACACAGACACACAATTACACCAAGTAACAAAGACATACACTTACACCAAGGAACACAGACATACACTGACACCAAGTAACAAAGACATACACTTACACCAAGTTACAAAGACACACACTTACACCAAGTAACACAGACATACACTGACACCAAGTAACAAAGACATACACTGATACCCAGTAACACAGACACACACTTACACCAAGTAACACAGACATACACTGACACCAAGTAACAAAGACATACAATGATACCCAGGAACACAGACACACACTAACACCAAGTAACACAGACACAAACTGACACCAAGTAACAAAGACATGCACTGACACCAAGTAACAAAGACATACACTTACACCAAGTTACAAAGACACACACTTACACCAAGTAACACAGACGTACACTGACACCAAGTAACAAAGACATACACTGACACCAAGTAACAAAGACATACACTTACACCAAGTAACAAAGCCAGACAATTACACCAAGTAACAAAGACATACACTTACACCAAGTATTTTAACATACACTGACACCAAGTAACAAAGACATTCACTGATACCCAGTAACACAGACACACACTTACACCAAGTAACAAAGTCATACACTGACACCAAGTCACAAAGACACACACTGACACCCAGTAACAAAGACATACACTGACACCAAGTCACAAAGACATACACTGATACCCAGTAACACAGACACACACTGACACCCAGTAACACAGGCACACACTTACACCAAGTAACACAGACATACACTGACACCAAGTAACAAAGACAGACACTGATACCCAGTAACACAGACACACACTTACACCAAGTAACACAGACATACACTGACACCAAGTAACAAAGACATACACTGATACCCAGGAACACAGACACACACTTACACCAAGTAACACAGACAAACACTTACACCAACTAACTCAGACATACACTGACACCAAGTAACAAAGACTTACACTGATACCCAGTAACGCAGACACACACTTACACCAAGTAACAAAGACAGACACTGATACCCAGTAACACAGACACACACTTACACCAAGTAACAAAGACATACACTGACACCCAGTAACAAAGACATAAACTGACACCCAGTAACACAGACATACACGGACACCAAGTAACAAAGACACACACTTACACCAAGTAACACAGACACACACTGACACCCAGTAACACAGGCACACACTTACACCAAGTAACACAGACATACACTGACACCAAGTAACAAAGACAGACACTGATACCCAGTAACACAGACACACACTTACACCAAGTAACACAGACATACACTGACACCAAGTAACAAAGACATACACTGATACCCAGGAACACAGACACACACTTACACCAAGTAACACAGACACACACTTACACCAACTAACAAAGACATACACTTACACCAAGTAACACAGACATACACTGACACCAAGTAACAAAGACATACAATTACACCAAGTAACACAGATATACACTGGCAACACGTAACAAAGACATGCACTGACACCCAGTAACACAGGCACACACGGACACCAAGTAACAAAGACACACACTTACACCAAGTAACACAAACACAGACTGACACCCAGTAACACAGACACACACTTACACCAAGTAACACAGACATACACTGATACCAAGTAGCAAAGACATATACTGATACCCAGGAACACAGACACACACTTACACCAAGTAACACAGACACACACTTACACCAAGTAACAAAGACATACACTTACACCAAGGAACACAGACATACACTGACACCAAGTAACAAAGACATACAATTACACCAAGTATCAAAAACACACACTTACACCAAGTAACACAGACGTACACTGACACCAAGTAACAAAGACATACACTGACACCAAGTAACAAAGACATACACTTACACCAAGTAACAAAGCCAGACAATTACACCAAGTAACAAAGACATACACTTACACCAAGTATTTTAACATACACTGACACCAAGTAACAAAGACATTCACTGATACCCAGTAACACAGACACACACTTACACCAAGTAACAAAGACATACACTGACACCAAGTCACAAAGACACACACTGACACCCAGTAACAAAGACATACACTGACACCAAGTCACAAAGACATACACTGATACCCAGTAACACAGACACACACTGACACCCAGTAACACAGGCACACACTTACACCAAGTAACACAGACATACACTGACACCAAGTAACAAAGACAGACACTGATACCCAGTAACACAGACACACACTTACACCAAGTAACACAGACATACACTGACACCAAGTAACAAAGACATACACTGATACCCAGGAACACAGACACACACTTACACCAAGTAACACAGACACACACTTACACCAACTAACACAGACATACACTGACACCAAGTCACAAAGTCATACACTGATACCCAGTTACACAGACACACACTTACACCAAGTAACAAAGACAGACACTGATACCCAGTAACACAGACACACACTTACACCAAGTAACAAAGACATACACTGACACCCAGTAACAAAGACATAAACTGACACCCAGTAACACAGACATACACGGACACCAAGTAACAAAGACACACACTTACACCAAGTAACACAGACACACACTGACACCCAGTAACACAGGCACACTCTTACACCAAGTAACACAGACATACACTGACACCAAGTAACAAAGACAGACACTGATACCCAGTAACACAGACACACACTTACACCAAGTAACACAGACATACACTGACACCAAGTAACAAAGACATACACTGATACCCAGGAACACAGACACACACTTACACCAAGTAACACAGACACACACTTACACCAACTAACAAAGACATACACTTACACCAAGTAACACAGACATACACTGACACCAAGTAACAAAGACATACAATTACAGCAAGTAACACAGATATACACTGGCAACACGTAACAAAGACATGCACTGACACCCAGTAACACAGGCACACACGGACACCAAGTAACAAAGACACACACTTACACCAAGTAACACAAACACAGACTGACACCAGTAACACAGACACACACTTACACCAAGTAACACAGACATACACTGATACCAAGTAACAAAGACATACACTGATACCCAGTAACACAGACACACATTTACATCAAGTAACACAGATATACACTGACACCAAGTAACAAAGACATACAATGATACCCAGGAACACAGACACACACTTACACCAAGTAACACAGACACACACTTGCACCAAGTAACAAAGACATACACTTACACCAAGTAACACAGAGATACACTGACACCAAGTAACAAAGACATACAATTACACCAAGTAACAAAGGCACACACTTACACCAAGTAACAAAGACAGACACTGATACCCAGTAACACAGACACAAACTTACACCAAGTAACAAAGACATACACTGACACCCAGTCACACAAACGAACACACACTGACACCCAGTAACACAGAGAAACACTAATAAACAGTGACAAGGACATACACTGACACCAAGTAACACAGACACACACTGACACCCAGTAACAAAGACATACACTGACACCAAGGCACAAAGACATACACTGATACCAAGTCACAAAGACATACACTGATACCCAGTAACACAGACGCACACTGACACCAAGTAACAAAGACATACACTGACACCAAGTAACAAAGACATACACTGATACCCAGTAACACAGACACACACTTACACCAAGTAACAAAGACGTACACTGACGCCAAGTCACAAAGACACACACTGACTCCCAGTAACAAAGACATACACTGACACCAAGTCACAAAGACATACACTGACAGCCAGTAACAAAGACATACACTGACACCCAGTAACACAGACATACACTGACACCCAGTAACAAAGACATACACTGACACCCAGTAACACAGACACACATGGACACCAAGTAACAAAGACACACACTTCCACCAAGTAACACAGACACACACTGACACCCAGTAACACAGACACACATTTACACCAAGTAACACAGACAGACACTGACACCAAGTAACAAAGACATACACTGATACCCAGTAACACAGACACACATTTACACCATTTAACACAGACATACACTGATACCCAGGAACACAGACACACACTTACACCAAGTACCACAGACGCACACTTACACCAAGTAACACAGACATAGACTCACACCAAGTAACAAAGACATACACTGATACCCAGTAACACAGACACACACTTACACCAAGTAACACAGATATACACTGGCAACAAGTAACAAAGTCATGCACGGACACCCAGTAACACAGACACACACGGACACCAAGTAACAAAGACAAACACTTACAGCAAGTAACACAGACACACACTGACACCAAGTAACAAAGACATGCACTGACACCAAGTAACAAAGACATACACTTACAACAAGTAACAAAGACACACACTTACACCAAGTAACACAGACATACACTGACACCAAGTAACAAAGACATACACTGACACCAAGTAACAAAGACATACACTTACACCAAGTAACAAAGACAGACAATTACACCAAGTAACAAAGACAAACACTAACACCAAGTATTTTAACATACACTGACACCAAGTAACAAAGACACACACTTACACCAAGTAACACAGACACACACTGACACCCAGTAACACAGACACACACTTTCACCAAGTAACACAGACATACACTGACACCAAGTAACAAATACATACACTGATACCCAGTAACACAGACACACAGTTACACCAAATAACACAGACATACACTGACACCAATTAGCAAAGACATACAATGATACCCAGGAACACAGACACACACTTACACCAAGTAACACAGACACACACTTACACCAAGTAACAAAGACATACACTTACACCAAGTAACACAGACATACACTGACACCAAGTAACAAAGACATGCACTGATACCCAGTAACACAGACACACACTGACACCCAGTTAGAAACACACACTGATCCCCAGTAGCACAGACACACACTGACCCCCAGTAACAGAGAGATACACTGACACCAAGTGACAAAGACATACACTGATACACAGACACACACTTCCACCAATTATCACAGACATACACTTACACCAAGTAACAAAGACATACACTGACACCAAGTAACAGAGACTTACACTGATACCCAGTTACACAGACACACACTTACACCAAGTAACACAGACATACACTGACACCAAGTAGCAAAGACATATACTGATACCCAGGAACACAGACACACACTTACACCAAGTAACACAGACACACACTTACACCAAGTAACAAAGACATACACTTACACCAAGGAACACAGACATACACTGACACCAAGTAACAAAGACATACACTTACACCAAGTTACAAAGACACACACTTACACCAAGTAACACAGACATACACTGACACCAAGTAACAAAGACATACACTGATACCCAGTAACACAGACACACACTTACACCAAGTAACACAGACATACACTGACACCAAGTAACAAAGACATACAATGATACCCAGGAACACAGACACACACTAACACCAAGTAACACAGACACAAACTGACACCAAGTAACAAAGACATGCACTGACACCAAGTAACAAAGACATACACTTACACCAAGTTACAAAGACACACACTTACACCAAGTAACACAGACGTACACTGACACCAAGTAACAAAGACATACACTGACACCAAGTAACAAAGACATACACTTACACCAAGTAACAAAGCCAGACAATTACACCAAGTAACAAAGACATACACTGACACCAAGTCACAAAGACACACACTGACACCCAGTAACAAAGACATACACTGACACCAAGTCACAAAGACATACACTGATACCCAGTAACACAGACACACACTGACACCCAGTAACACAGGCACACACTTACACCAAGTAACACAGACATACACTGACACCAAGTAACAAAGACAGACACTGATACCCAGTAACACAGACACACACTTACACCAAGTAACACAGACATACACTGACACCAAGTAACAAAGACATACACTGATACCCAGGAACACAGACACACACTTACACCAAGTAACACAGACATACACTGACACCAAGTAACAAAGACATACACTGATACCCAGGAACACAGACACACACTTACACCAAGTAACACAGACACACACTTACACCAACTAACAAAGACATACACTTACACCAAGTAACACAGACATACACTGACACCAAGTAACAAAGACATACAATTACACCAAGTAACACAGATATACACTGGCAACACGTAACAAAGACATGCACTGACACCCAGTAACACAGGCACACACGGACACCAAGTAACAAAGACACACACTTACACCAAGTAACACAAACACAGACTGACACCCAGTAACACAGACACACACTTACACCAAGTAACACAGACATACACTGATACCAAGTAACAAAGACATACACTGATACCCAGTAACACAGACACACATTTACATCAAGTAACACAGATATACACTGACACCAAGTAACAAAGACATACAATGATACCCAGGAACACAGACACACACTTACACCAAGTAACACAGACACACACTTGCACCAAGTAACAAAGACATACAATTACACCAAGTAACACAGAGATACACTGACACCAAGTAACAAAGACATACAATTACACCAAGTAACAAAGGCACACACTTACACCAAGTAACAAAGACAGACACTGATACCCAGTAACACAGACACAAACTTACACCAAGTAACAAAGACATACACTGACACCCAGTCACACAAACGAACACACACTGACACCCAGTAACACAGAGAAACACTAATAAACAGTGACAAGGACATACACTGACACCAAGTAACACAGACACACACTGACAGCCAGTAACAAAGACATACACTGACACCAAGGCACAAAGACATACACTGATACCAAGTCACAAAGACATACACTGATACCCAGTAACACAGACGCACACTGACACCAAGTAACAAAGACATACACTGACACCAAGTAACAAAGACATACACTGATACCCAGTAACACAGACACACTCTTACACCAAGTAACAAAGACGTACACTGACGCCAAGTCACAAAGACACACACTGACTCCCAGTAACACAGACATACACTGACACCCAGTAACAAAGACATACACTGACACCCAGTAACACAGACACACATGGACACCAAGTAACAAAGACACACACTTCCACCAAGTAACACAGACACACACTGACACCCAGTAACACAGACACACATTTACACCAAGTAACACAGACAGACACTGACACCAAGTAACAAAGACATACACTGATACCCAGTAACACAGACACACATTTACACCAAGTAACACAGACATACACTGATACCCAGGAACACAGACACACACTTGCACCAAGTACCACAGACGCACACTTACACCAAGTAACAGAGACATACTCTCACACCAAGTAACAAAGACATACATTGATACCCAGTAACACAGACACACACTTACACCAAGTAACACAGATATACACTGGCAACAAGTAACAAAGTCATGCACGGACACCCAGTAACACAGACACACACGGACACCAAGTAACAAAGACAAACACTTACACCAAGTAACACAGACACACACTGACACCCAGTAACACAGGCACACACTTACACCAAGTAACACAGACACACACTTACACCAAGTAACAAAGACATACACTTACACCAAGGAACACAGACATACACTGACACCAAGTAACAAAGACATACACTTACACCAAGTTACAAAGACACACACTTACACCAAGTAACACAGACATACACTGACACCAAGTAACAAAGACATACACTGATACCCAGTAACACAGACACACACTTACACCAAGTAACACAGACATACACTGACACCAAGTAACAAAGACATACAATGATACCCAGGAACACAGACACACACTAACACCAAGTAACACAGACACAAACTGACACCAAGTAACAAAGACATGCACTGACACCAAGTAACAAAGACATACACTTACACCAAGTTACAAAGACACACACTTACACCAAGTAACACAGACGTACACTGACACCAAGTAACAAAGACATACACTGACACCAAGTAACAAAGACATACACTTACACCAAGTAACAAAGCCAGACAATTACACCAAGTAACAAAGACATACACTGACACCAAGTCACAAAGACACACACTGACACCCAGTAACAAAGACATACACTGACACCAAGTCACAAAGACATACACTGATACCCAGTAACACAGACACACACTGACACCCAGTAACACAGGCACACACTTACACCAAGTAACACAGACATACACTGACACCAAGTAACAAAGACAGACACTGATACCCAGTAACACAGACACACACTTACACCAAGTAACACAGACATACACTGACACCAAGTAACAAAGACATACACTGATACCCAGGAACACAGACACACACTTACACCAAGTAACACAGACATACACTGACACCAAGTAACAAAGACATACACTGATACCCAGGAACACAGACACACACTTACACCAAGTAACACAGACACACACTTACACCAACTAACAAAGACATACACTTACACCAAGTAACACAGACATACACTGACACCAAGTAACAAAGACATACAATTACACCAAGTAACACAGATATACACTGGCAACACGTAACAAAGACATGCACTGACACCCAGTAACACAGGCACACACGGACACCAAGTAACAAAGACACACACTTACACCAAGTAACACAAACACAGACTGACACCCAGTAACACAGACACACACTTACACCAAGTAACACAGACATACACTGATACCAAGTAACAAAGACATACACTGATACCCAGTAACACAGACACACATTTACATCAAGTAACACAGATATACACTGACACCAAGTAACAAAGACATACAATGATACCCAGGAACACAGACACACACTTACACCAAGTAACACAGACACACACTTGCACCAAGTAACAAAGACATACAATTACACCAAGTAACACAGAGATACACTGACACCAAGTAACAAAGACATACAATTACACCAAGTAACAAAGGCACACACTTACACCAAGTAACAAAGACAGACACTGATACCCAGTAACACAGACACAAACTTACACCAAGTAACAAAGACATACACTGACACCCAGTCACACAAACGAACACACACTGACACCCAGTAACACAGAGAAACACTAATAAACAGTGACAAGGACATACACTGACACCAAGTAACACAGACACACACTGACAGCCAGTAACAAAGACATACACTGACACCAAGGCACAAAGACATACACTGATACCAAGTCACAAAGACATACACTGATACCCAGTAACACAGACGCACACTGACACCAAGTAACAAAGACATACACTGACACCAAGTAACAAAGACATACACTGATACCCAGTAACACAGACACACTCTTACACCAAGTAACAAAGACGTACACTGACGCCAAGTCACAAAGACACACACTGACTCCCAGTAACACAGACATACACTGACACCCAGTAACAAAGACATACACTGACACCCAGTAACACAGACACACATGGACACCAAGTAACAAAGACACACACTTCCACCAAGTAACACAGACACACACTGACACCCAGTAACACAGACACACATTTACACCAAGTAACACAGACAGACACTGACACCAAGTAACAAAGACATACACTGATACCCAGTAACACAGACACACATTTACACCAAGTAACACAGACATACACTGATACCCAGTAACACAGACACACACTTACACCAAGTAACACAGATATACACTGGCAACAAGTAACAAAGTCATGCACGGACACCCAGTAACACAGACACACACGGACACCAAGTAACAAAGACAAACACTTACACCAAGTAACACAGACACACACTGACACCCAGTAACACAGGCACACACTTACACCAAGTAACACAGACATACACTGACACCAAGTAACAAAGACATACACTGATACCCAGTAACACAGACACACACTTACACCAAGTAACACAGACAATCACTGACACCAAGTAACAAAGACATACATTGATACCCAGGAACACAGACACACACTTACACCAAGTAACACAGACACACACTGACACCAAGTAACAAAGACATGCACTGACACCAAGTAACAAAGACATACACTTAGAACAAGTAACAAAGACACACACTTACACCAAGTAACACAGATATACACTGGCAACAAGTAACAAACTCATGCACGGACACCCAGTAACACAGACACACACGGACACCAAGTAACAAAGACAAACACTTACACCAAGTAACACAGACATACACTGACACCAAGTAACAAAGACATACACTGATACCCAGTAACACAGACACACACTTACACCAAGTAACACAGACAATCACTGACACCAAGTAACAAAGACATACAATGATACCCAGGAACACAGACACACACTTACACCAAGTAACACAGACACACACTGACACCAAGTAACAAAGACATGCACTGACACCAAGTAACAAAGACATACACTTACAACAAGTAACAAAGACACACACTTACACCAAGTAACACAGACATACACTGACACCAAGTAACAAAGACATACACTGACACCAAGTAACAAAGACATACACTTACACCAAGTAACAAAGACAGACAATTACACCAAGTAACAAAGACATACACTTACACCAAGTAACAAAGCCAGACAATTACACCAAGTAACAAAGACATACACTTACACCAAGTATTTTAACATACACTGACACCAAGTAACAAAGACATTCACTGATACCCAGTAACACAGACACACACCTACACCAAGTAACAAAGACATACACTGACACCAAGTCACAAAGACACACACTGACACCCAGTAACAAAGACATACACTGACACCAAGTCACAAAGACATACACTGATACCCAGTAACACAGACACACACTGACACCCAGTAACACAGGCACACACTTACACCAATAACACAGACATACACTGACACCAAGTAACAAAGACAGACACTGATACCCAGTAACACAGACACACACTTACACCAAGTAACACAGACAGACACTGACACCAAGTAACAAAGACATACACTGATACCCAGGAACACAGACACACACTTACATCAAGTAACACAGACACACACTTACACCAACTATCACAGACATACACTGACACCAAGTAACAAAGGCACACACTTACACCAAGTAACAAAGACAGACACTGATACCCAGTAACACAGACACACATTTACACCAAGTAACAAAGACAGACACTGATACCCAGTAACAGAGACACACAGGTACACCAAGTAACAAAGACATACACTGACACCCAGTAACAAAGACATAAACTGACACCCAGTAACACAGACATACACGGACACCAAGTAACAAAGACACACACTTACACCAAGTAACACAGACACACACTGACACCCAGTAACACAGGCACACACTTACACCAAGTAACACAGACATACACTGACACCAAGTAACAAAGACAGACACTGATACCCAGTAACACAGACACACACTTACACCAAGTAACACAGACATACACTGACACCAAGTAACAAAGACATACACTGATACCCAGGAACACAGACACACACTTACACCAAGTAACACAGACACACACTTACACCAACTAACAAAGACATACACTTACACCAAGTAACACAGACATACACTGACACCAAGTAACAAAGACATACAATTACACCAAGTAACACAGATATACACTGGCAACACGTAACAAAGACATGCACTGACACCCAGTAACACAGGCACACACGGACACCAAGTAACAAAGACACACACTTACACCAAGTAACACAAACACAGACTGACACCCAGTAACACAGACACACACTTACACCAAGTAACACAGACATACACTGATACCAAGTAACAAAGACATACACTGATACCCAGTAACACAGACACACATTTACATCAAGTAACACAGATATACACTGACACCAAGTAACAAAGACATACAATGATACCCAGGAACACAGACACACACTTACACCAAGTATCACAGACACACACTTGCACCAAGTAACGAAGACATACACTTACACCAAGTAACACAGAGATACACTGACACCAAGTAACAAAGACATACAATTACACCAAGTAACAAAGGCACACACTTACACCAAGTAACAAAGACAGACACTGATACCCAGTAACACAGACACAAACTTACACCAAGTAACAAAGACATACACTGACATCCAGTCACACAAACGAACACACACTGACACCCAGTAACACGGAGAAACACTAATAAACAGTGACAAGGACATACACTGACACCAAGTAACACAGACACACACTGACACCCAGTAACAAAGACATACACTGACACCAAGACACAAAGACATACACTGATATCAAGTCACAAAGACATACACTGATACCCAGTAACACAGACGCACACTGACACCAAGTAACAAAGACATACACTGACACCAAGTAACAAAGACATACACTGATACCCAGTAACACAGACACACACTTACACCAAGTAACAAAGACGTACACTGACGCCAAGTCACAAAGACACACACTGACTCCCAGTAACAAAGACATACACTGACACCAAGTCACAAAGACATACACTGACAGCCAGTAACAAAGACATACACTGACACCCAGTAACACAGACATACACTGACACCCAGTAACAAAGACATACACTGACACCCAGTAACACAGACACACACTTACACCAAGTAACACAGACAGACACTTACACCAACTAACAAAGACATACACTTTCACCAAGTAACACAGATATACACTGACCCCAATTAACAAAGACATACAATTACACCAAGTAACAAAGACACACACTTACACCATGTAACACAGATATACACTGGCAGCAAGTAACAAAGACATGCCCTGACACCCAGTAACACAGGCACACACGGACACCAAGTAACAAAGAGACACACTTGCACCAAGTAACACAAACAAACACTGACACCCAGTAACACAGACACACACTTACACCAAGTAACAATAACATACACTTACACCAAGTAACAAAGACATACACTGATACCCAGTAACAAAGACACACACTTACATCAAGTAACACAGATATACACTGACACCAAGTAACAAAGACATACAATGATTCCCAGGAACACAGACACACACTTACACCAAGTAACACAGACACACATTTACACCAAGTAACAAAGACATACACTTACACCAAGTAACACAGACATACACTGACACCAAGTAACAAAGACATGCACTGATACCCAGTAACACAGACACACGCTGACACCCAGTTAGAAACACACACTGACCCCAGTAACACAGACACATACTGAACCCCAGTAACACAGACATACACTGACACCAAGTCACAAAGAAACACACTGAAACCCCGTAACAAAGACGTACACGGACACCAAGTCACAAAGACATACACTGATACACAGACACACCCTTACACCAAGGAACACAGACATACACTGACACCAAGTAACAAAGACATGCACTGACACCCAGTATCACAGACACACACCTACAACAAGTAACAAAGACATACACTGGCACCAAGTCACAAAGACACACACTGACACCCAGTAACAAAGACATACACTGACACCAATTCACAAAGACATACACTGATACCCAGGAACACAGACACACACTGACACCCAGTAACAAAGACATACACTGAATCCAAGTCACAAAGACATACACTGATACCCAGTAACGCAGACACACACTGACACCCAGTAACAAAGACATACACTGATACCAAGTCACAAAGACATACACTGATACCCAGTAACACAGACACACACTGACACCAAGTAACAAAGACATGCACTGACACCAAGTAACAAAGACATACACTTACACCAACTAACAAAGACACACACTTACACCAAGTAACACAGACATACACTGACACCAAGTAACACAGACCTACACTGACACCAAGTAACAAAGACATACACTGACATCAAGTAACAAAGACATACACTTACACCAAGTAACAAAGACAGACAATTACACCGAGTAACAAAGACATACACTTACAGCAAGTATTTTGACATACACTGACACCAAGTAACAAAGACATACAATGATAGCCAGTAACACAGACACACACTTACACCAAGTAACAAAGACATACTCTGACACTAAGTCACAAAGACACACACTGACACCCAGTAACAAAGACATACACTGACACCAAGTCACAAAGACATACACTGATACCCAGTAACACAGACACCCACTTAGAACAAGTAACACAGACACACACTTACACCAAGTAACAAAGACATACACTGATACCCAGTAACGCAGACATACACTTACACCAAGTAACAAAGACATACATTGACACCCAGTAACACAGACACACACGGACACCAAGTAACAAAGACACACACTTACACCAAGTAACACAGACACACACTGACACCCAGTAACACAGACACACACTTACACCAAGTAACACAGACATACACTGACACCAAGTAACAAAGACATACACTGATACCCAGTAACACAGACAAAAACTTACACCAAGTAACACAGACATACACTGACACCAAGTAACAAAGACATACATTGATACCCAGGAACACAGACACACACTTACACCAAGTAACACAGACACACACTTACACCAAGTAACAAAGACATACAATTACACCAAGTAACAAAGACACACACTTACACCAATTAACACAGATATACACTGGCAGCAAGTAACAAAGACATGCACTGACACCCAGTAACACTGACACACACGGACACCAAGTAACAAAGACACACACTTACACCAAGTAACACAGACACACACTGACACCCAGTAACACAGACACACACTTACACCAAGTAACACAGACGTACACTGACACCAAGTAACAAAGACATACACTGATAGCCTGTAACACAGACACACACTTACACCAAGTAACACTGACATACACTGACACAAAGTAACAAAGACATACAATGATACCCAGGAACACAGACACACACTTACACCAAGTAACACAGACACACACTTACACCAAGTAACATAGACATACACTTACACCAAGTAACACAGACATGCACTGACACCAAGTAACAAAGACATACACTGATACCCAGTACCACAGACACAAACTTACACCAAGTAACAAAGACATACACCGACACCCAGTAACACAGAGAAACACAAATAAACAGTAACAAAGACATACACTGACACCAAGTAACGCAGACACACACGGACACCCAGTAACAAAGACATACACTGACACTAAGTCACAAAGACACACACTGACGCCCAGTAACAAAGACATACACTGACACCAAGTCACAAAGACATACACTGATACCCAGTAACACAGACACACACTTACACCAAGTAACACAGACATACACTGACACCAAGTAACAAAGACATACACTGATACCCAGTAACACAGACACACTCTAACACCAAGTAACAAAGAAAGACACTGATACCCAGTAACACAGACACACACTTACACCAAGTAACAAAGACATACACTGACACCCAGTAACAAAGACATACACTGACACCCAGTAACACAGACACACACGGACACCAAGTAACAAAGACACACACTTACACCAAATAACACAGACACACACTGACACCCAGTAACACAGACACACACTTACACCAAGTAACACAGACATACACTGACACCAAGTAACAAAGACATACACTGATACCCAGTAACACAGACACACTCTTACACCAAGTAACAAAGAAAGACACTGATACCCAGTAACACAGACACACACTGACACCAAGTAACAAAGACATACACTGACACCCAGTAACAAAGACATACACTGACACCAAGTAACAAAGACATACACTGATACCCAGTAACACAGACACACACTTATACCAAGTAACAAAGACATACACTGACACTAAGTCACAAAGACACACACTGACACCCAGTAACAAAGACATACACTGACACCAAGTCACAAAGACATACACTGATACCCAGTAACACAGACACACTCTTACACCAAGTAACAAAGAAAGACACTGATACCCAGTAACACAGACACACACTTACACCAAGTAACAAAGACATACACTGACACCCAGTAACAAAGACATACACTGACACCCAGAAACACAGACACACACGGACACCAAGTAACAAAGACACACACTTACACCAAATAACACAGACACACACTGACACCCAGTATCACAGACACACACTTACACCAAGTAACAAAGACATACACTGACACCAAGTAACAAAGACATACACTGATACCCAGTAACACAGACCGACACTTACATCAAGTAACACAGACATACACTGACACCAAGTAACAAAGACATACACTGATACCCAGGAACACAGACACACACTTACACCAAGTAACACAGACACACACTTACACCAAGTAACAAAGACATACACTTACACCAAGTAACACAGACATACACTGACACCAAGTAACAAAGACATACAACTACACCAAGTCACAAAGACATACACTGATAACCAGTAACACAGACACACACTTACTCTAAGTAACACAGACATACACTGACACCAAGTAACAAAGACATACACTGATACCCAGTAACACAGACACACTCTTACACCAAGTAACAAAGACAGACACTGATACCCAGTAACACAGACACACACTTACACCAAGTAACAAAGACATAAACTGACACCCTGTAACAAAGACATACACTGACACCCAGTAACGCAGACACACATTGACACCAAGTAACACAGACACACACTTACACCCAGTAACAAAGACATACACTGACACCCAGTAACACAGACACACACGGACACCAAGTAACAAAGACACACACTTACACCAAATAACACAGACACACACTGACACCCAGTAACACAGACAAACACTTACACCAAGTAACAGAGACATACACTGACACCGAGTAACAAAGACATACACTGATACCCAGTAACACAGACACACTCTTACACCAAGTAACAAAGAAAGACACTGATACCCAGTAACACAGACACACACTTACACCAAGTAACAATCACATACACTGACACCCAGTAACAAAGACATACACTGACACCAAGTAACAAAGACATACACTGATACCCAGTAACACAGACACACACTTATACCAAGTAACAAAGACATACACTGACACTAAGTCACAAAGACACACACTGACACCCAGTAACAAAGACATACACTGACACCAAGTCACAAAGACATACACTGATACCCAGTAACACAGACACACACTTACACCAAGTAACACAGACATACACTGACACCAAGTAACAAAGACATACACTGATACCCAGTAACACAGACACACTCTTACACCAAGTAACAAAGAAAGACACTGATACCCAGTAACACAGACACACACTTACACCAAGTAACAAAGACATACACTGACACCCAGTAACAAAGACATACACTGACACCCAGTAACACAGACACACACGGACACCAAGTAACAAAGACACACACTTACACCAAATAATACAGACACACACTGACACCCAGTAACACAGACACACACTTACACCAAGTAACAAAGACATACACTGACACCAAGTAACAAAGACATACACTGATACCCAGTAACACAGACAGACACTTACATCAAGTAACACAGACATACACTGACACCAAGTAACAAAGACATACACTGATACCCAGGAACACAGACACACACTTACACCAAGTAACACAGACACACACTTACACCAAGTAACAAAGACATACACTTACACCAAGTAACACAGACATACACTGACACCAAGTAACAAAGACATACAATTACACCAAGTCACAAAGACATACACTGATAACCAGTAACACAGACACACACTTACTCTAAGTAACACAGACATACACTGACACCAAGTAACAAAGACATACACTGATACCCAGTAACACAGACACACACTTACACCAAGTAACAAAGACAGACACTGATACCCAGTAACACAGACACACACTTACACCAAGTAACAAAGACATAAACTGACACCCTGTAACAAAGACATACATTGACACCCAGTAACGCAGACACACATAGACACCAAGTAACACAGACACACACTGACACCCAGTAACGCAGACACACATTTACACCAAGTAACACAGACATACACTGACACCAAGTAACAAAGACATACACTGATACCCAGAGACACAGACACACACTTACACCAAGTAACACAGACATACACTGATACCCAGTAACACAGACACACACTTACACCAAGTAACACAGACATACACTGACACCAAGTAACAAAGACATACACTGATACCCAGTAACACAGACACACTCTTACACCAAGTAACAAAGAAAGACACTGATACCCAGTAACACAGACACACACTTACACCAAGTAACAAAGACATACACTGACACCCAGTAACAAAGACATACACAGAAACCAAGTAACAAAGACACACACTTACACCAAATAACACAGACACACACTGACACCCAGTAACAAAGACATACACTGATACCCAGTAACACAGACACACTCTTACACCAAGTAACAAAGAAAGACAATGATACCCAGTAACACAGACACACACTTACACCAAGTAACAAAGACATACACTGACACCCAGTAACAAAGACATACACTGACACCCAGTAACACAGACACACACGGACACCAAGTAACAAAGACACACACTTACACCAAATAACACAGACACACACTGACACCCAGTAACACAGACACACACTTACACCAAGTAACAAAGACATACACTGACACCAAGTAACAAAGACATACACTGATACCCAGTAACACAGACACACACTTACATCAAGTAACAAAGACATACACTGACACCAAGTAACAAAGACATACACTGACATCCAGTAACACAGACACACACTTACACCAAGTAACAAAGACATACACTGACACCAAGTAACAAAGACATGCACTGATACCCAGTAACACAGACAGACACTTACATCAAGTAACACAGACATACACTGACACCAAGTAACAAAGACATACACTGATACCCAGGAACACAGACACACACTTACACCAAGTAACACAGACACACACTTACACCAAGTGACAAAGACATACACTTACACCAAGTAACACAGACATACACTGACACCAAGTAACAGAGACATACAATTACACCAAGTCACAAAGACATACACTGATACCCAGGAACACAGACACACACTTACACCAAGTAACACAGACACACACTTACACCAAGTAACAAAGACATACACTTACACCAAGTAACACAGACATACACTGACACCAAGTAACAAAGACATACAACTACACCAAGTCACAAAGACATACACTGATAACCAGTAACACAGACACACACTTACTCTAAGTAACACAGACATACACTGACACCAAGTAACAAAGACATACACTGATACCCAGTAACACAGACACACTCTTACACCAAGTAACAAAGACAGACAATGATACCCAGTAACACAGACACACACTTACACCAAGTAACAAAGACATAAACTGACACCCTGTAACAAAGACATACACTGACACCCAGTAACGCAGACACACATTGACACCAAGTAACACAGACACACACTTACACCCAGTAACAAAGACATACACTGACACCCAGTAACACAGACACACACGGACACCAAGTAACAAAGACACACACTTACACCAAATAACACAGACACACACTGACACCCAGTAACACAGACAAACACTTACACCAAGTAACAGAGACATACACTGACACCAAGTAACAAAGACATACACTGATACCCAGTAACACAGACACACTCTTACACCAAGTAACAAAGAAAGACACTGATACCCAGTAACACAGACACACACTTACACCAAGTAACAATCACATACACTGACACCCAGTAACAAAGACATACACTGACACCAAGTAACAAAGACATACACTGATACCCAGTAACACAGACACACACTTATACCAAGTAACAAAGACATACACTGACACTAAGTCACAAAGACACACACTGACACCCAGTAACAAAGACATACACTGACACCAAGTCACAAAGACATACACTGATACCCAGTAACACAGACACACACTTACACCAAGTAACACAGACATACACTGACACCAAGTAACAAAGACATACACTGATACCCAGTAACACAGACACACTCTTACACCAAGTAACAAAGAAAGACACTGATACCCAGTAACACAGACACACACTTACACCAAGTAACAAAGACATACACTGACACCCAGTAACAAAGACATACACTGACACCCAGTAACACAGACACACACGGACACCAAGTAACAAAGACACACACTTACACCAAATAATACAGACACACACTGACACCCAGTAACACAGACACACACTTACACCAAGTAACAAAGACATACACTGACACCAAGTAACAAAGACATACACTGATACCCAGTAACACAGACAGACACTTACATCAAGTAACACAGACATACACTGACACCAAGTAACAAAGACATACACTGATACCCAGGAACACAGACACACACTTACACCAAGTAACACAGACACACACTTACACCAAGTAACAAAGACATACACTTACACCAAGTAACACAGACATACACTGACACCAAGTAACAAAGACATACAATTACACCAAGTCACAAAGACATACACTGATAACCAGTAACACAGACACATACTTACACCAAGTAACACAGACATACACTGACACCAAGTAACAAAGACATACACTGATACCCAGTAACACAGACACACACTTACACCAAGTAACAAAGACAGACACTGATACCCAGTAACACAGACACACACTTACACCAAGTAACAAAGACATAAACTGACACCCTGTAACAAAGACATACACTGACACCCAGTAACGCAGACACACATAGACACCAAGTAACACAGACACACACTGACACCCAGTAACACAGACACACATTTACACCAAGTAACACAGACATACACTGACACCAAGTAACAAAGACATACACTGATACCCAGAGACACAGACACACACTTACACCAAGTAACACAGACATACACTGATACCCAGTAACACAGACACACACTTACACCAAGTAACACAGACATACACTGACACCAAGTAACAAAGACATACACTGATACCCAGTAACACAGACACACTCTTACACCAAGTAACAAAGAAAGACACTGATACCCAGTAACACAGACACACACTTACACCAAGTAACAAAGACATACACTGACACCCAGTAACAAAGACATACACAGAAACCAAGTAACAAAGACACACACTTACACCAAATAACACAGACACACACTGACACCCAGTAACACAGACACACACTTACACCAAGTAACAAAGACACACACTTACACCAAGTAACAAAGACACACACTTACACCAAGTAACAAAGACATAAACTGACACCCTGTAACAAAGACATACACTGACACCCAGTAACGCAGACACACATTGACACCAAGTAACACAGACACACACTTACACCCAGTAACAAAGACATACACTGACACCCAGTAACACAGACACACACGGACACCAAGTAACAAAGACACACACTTACACCAAATAACACAGACACACACTGACACCCAGTAACACAGACAAACACTTACACCAAGTAACAGAGACATACACTGACACCAAGTAACAAAGACATACACTGATACCCAGTAACACAGACACACTCTTACACCAAGTAACAAAGAAAGACACTGATACCCAGTAACACAGACACACACTTACACCAAGTAACAATCACATACACTGACACCCAGTAACAAAGACATACACTGACACCAAGTAACAAAGACATACACTGATACCCAGTAACACAGACACACACTTATACCAAGTAACAAAGACATACACTGACACTAAGTCACAAAGACACACACTGACACCCAGTAACAAAGACATACACTGACACCAAGTCACAAAGACATACACTGATACCCAGTAACACAGACACACACTTACACCAAGTAACACAGACATACACTGACACCAAGTAACAAAGACATACACTGATACCCAGTAACACAGACACACTCTTACACCAAGTAACAAAGAAAGACACTGATACCCAGTAACACAGACACACACTTACACCAAGTAACAAAGACATACACTGACACCCAGTAACAAAGACATACACTGACACCCAGTAACACAGACACACACGGACACCAAGTAACAAAGACACACACTTACACCAAATAATACAGACACACACTGACACCCAGTAACACAGACACACACTTACACCAAGTAACAAAGACATACACTGACACCAAGTAACAAAGACATACACTGATACCCAGTAACACAGACAGACACTTACATCAAGTAACACAGACATACACTGACACCAAGTAACAAAGACATACACTGATACCCAGGAACACAGACACACACTTACACCAAGTAACACAGACACACACTTACACCAAGTAACAAAGACATACACTTACACCAAGTAACACAGACATACACTGACACCAAGTAACAAAGACATACAATTACACCAAGTCACAAAGACATACACTGATAACCAGTAACACAGACACACACTTACACCAAGTAACACAGACATACACTGACACCAAGTAACAAAGACATACACTGATACCCAGTAACACAGACACACACTTACACCAAGTAACAAAGACAGACACTGATACCCAGTAACACAGACACACACTTACACCAAGTAACAAAGACATAAACTGACACCCTGTAACAAAGACATACACTGACACCCAGTAACGCAGACACACATAGACACCAAGTAACACAGACACACACTGACACCCAGTAACACAGACACACATTTACACCAAGTAACACAGACATACACTGACACCAAGTAACAAAGACATACACTGATACCCAGAGACACAGACACACACTTACACCAAGTAACACAGACATACACTGATACCCAGTAACACAGACACACACTTACACCAAGTAACACAGACATACACTGACACCAAGTAACAAAGACATACACTGATACCCAGTAACACAGACACACTCTTACACCAAGTAACAAAGAAAGACACTGATACCCAGTAACACAGACACACACTTACACCAAGTAACAAAGACATACACTGACACCCAGTAACAAAGACATACACAGAAACCAAGTAACAAAGACACACACTTACACCAAATAACACAGACACACACTGACACCCAGTAACACAGACACACACTTACACCAAGTAACAAAGACACACACTTACACCAAGTAACACAGACATATACTGACACCAAGTAACAAAGACATACACTGATACCCAGTAACACAGACACACTCTTACACCAAGTAACAAAGAAAGACAATGATACCCAGTAACACAGACACACACTTACACCAAGTAACAAAGACATACACTGACACCCAGTAACAAAGACATACACTGACACCCAGTAACACAGACACACACGGACACCAAGTAACAAAGACACACACTTACACCAAATAACACAGACACACACTGACACCCAGTAACACAGACACACACTTACACCAAGTAACAAAGACATACACTGACACCAAGTAACAAAGACATACACTGATACCCAGTAACACAGACACACACTTACATCAAGTAACACAGACATACACTGACACCAAGTAACAAAGACATACACTGACACCCAGTAACACAGACACACACTTACACCAAGTAACAAAGACATACACTGACACCAAGTAACAAAGACATACACTGATACCCAGTAACACAGACAGACACTTACATCAAGTAACACAGACATACACTGACACCAAGTAACAAAGACATACACTGATACCCAGGAACACAGACACACACTTACACCAAGTAACACAGACACACACTTACACCAAGTGACAAAGACATACACTTACACCAAGTAACACAGACATACACTGACACCAAGTAACAAAGACATACAATTACACCAAGTCACAAAGACATACACTGATAACCAGTAACACAGACACACACTAACTGTAAGTAACACAGACATACACTGACACCAAGTAACAAAGACATACACTGATACCCAGTAACACAGACACACACTTACACCAAGTAACAAAGACAGACACTGATACCCAGTAACACAGACACACACTTACACCAAGTAACAAAGACATAAACTGACACCCTGTAACAAAGACATACACTGACACCCAGTAACGCAGACACACATAGACACCAAGTAACACAGACACAGACTGACACCCAGTAACACAGACACACATTTACACCAAGTAACACAGACATACACTGACACCAAGTAACAAAGACATACACTGATACCCAGAGACACAGACACACACTTACACCAAGTAACACAGACATACACTGATACCCAGTAACACAGACACACACTTACACCAAGTAACACAGACATACACTGACACCAAGTAACAAAGACATACACTGATACCCAGTAACACAGACACACTCTTACACCAAGTAACAAAGAAAGACACTGATACCCAGTAACACAGACACACACTTACACCAAGTAACAAAGACTTACACTGACACCCAGTAACAAAGACAAACACTGACACCCAGTAACACAGACACACACGGACACCAAGTAACAAAGACACACACTTACACCAAATAACACAGACACACACTGACACCCAGTAACACAGACACACACTTACACCAAGTAACAAATACATACACTGACACCAAGTAACAAAGACATACACTGATACCCAGGAACACAGACACACACTTACACCAAGTAACACAGACACACACTTACACCAAGTAACAAAGACATACACTTACACCAAGTAACACAGACATACACTGTCACCAAGTAACAAAGACATACAATTACACCAAGTCACAAAGGCATATACTGATAACCAGTAACACAGACAGACTCTTACTCTAAGTAACACAGACATACACTGACACCAAGTAACAAAGACATACACTGATACCCAGTAACACAGACACACACTTACAACAAGTAACAAAGACAGACACTGATACCCAGTAACACAGACACACACTTACACCAAGTAACAAAGACATACACTGACACCCTGTAACAAAGACATACACTGACACCCAGTAACGCAGACACACATGGACACCAAGTAACACAGACACACACTGACACCCAGTAACACAGACACACATTTACACCAAGTAACACAGACATACACTGACACCAAGTAACAAAGACATACACTGATACCCAGAGACACAGACACACACTTACACCAAGTAACACAGACATACACTGATACCCAGTAACACAGACACACACTTACACCAAGTAACACGGACATACACTGACACCAAGTAACAAAGACATACAATGATACCCAGGAACACAGGCACACACATACACCAAGTAACACAGACACACACTTACACCAAGTAACAAAGACATACACTTACACCAAGTAACACAGACATACACTGACACCAAGTAACAAAGACAGACACTGATACCCAGTAACACAGACACAAACATACACCAAGTAACAAAGACATACACCGACACCCAGTAACACTGAGAAACACTAATAAACATTAACAAAGACATACACAGACACCAAGTAACACAGACACACACGGACACCCAGTAACAAAGACATACACTGACACTAAGTCGCAAAGACACAAACTGACACCCAGAACAAAGACACACACTTACACCAAGTAACACAGACATACACTGACACCAAGTAACAAAGACATACACTGATACCCAGTAACACAGACACACTCTTACACCAAGTAACAAAGAAAGACGCTGATACCCAGTAACACATACACTCACTTACACCAAGTAACAAAGACATACACTGACACCCAGTCACAAAGACATACACTGACACCAAGTAACAAAGACATACACTGTTACCCAGTAACACAGACACACACTTATACCAAGTAACAAAGACATACACTGACACTAAGTCACAAAGACACACACTGACACCCAGTAACAAAGACATACATAGACACCAAGTGACAAAGACATACACTGATACCCAGTAACACAGACACACACTTACACCAAGTAACACAGACATGCACTGACACCAAGTAACAAAGACATACAATGATACCCAGTAACACAGACACACTCTTACACCAAGTAACAAAGAAAGACACTGATACCCATTAACACAGACACACACTTACACCAAGTAACAAAGGCATACACTGACACCCAGTAACAAAGACATACACTGACACACAGTAACACAGACACACACGGACACCAAGTAACAAAGACACACACTTACACCAAGTAACACAGACACACACTGACACCCAGTAACACAGACACACACTTACACCAAGTAACACAGACATACACTGACACCAAGTAACAAAGGCATACACTGATACCAAGTCACAAAGACATACACTGATACTCAGTAACACAGAAACACACTGACACCAAGTAACACAGACATACACTGACACCAAGTAACAAAGACATACACTGATACCCAATAACACAGACACACACTTACATCAAGTAACACAGACATACACTGACACCAAGTAACAAAGACATACACTGATACACAGGAACACAGACACACACTTACACCAAGTAACACAGACACACACTTACACCAAGTAACAAAGACAGACACTTACACCAAGTAACACAGACATTCACTGACACCAAGTAACAAAGACATACAATTACACCAAGTCACAAAGACATACACTGATAACCAGTAACACAGACACACACTTACTCTAAGTAACACAGACATACACTGACACCAAGTAACAAAGACATACACTGATACCCAGTAACACAGACACACACTTACACAAAGTAACAAAGACAGTCACTGATACCCAGTAACACAGACATACACTTACACCAAGTAACAAAGACATACACTGACACCCAGTAACAAAGACATACACTGACACCCAGTAACGCAGACACACATGGACACCAAGTAACACAGACACACACTGACACCCAGTAACACAGACACACATTTACACCAAGTAACACAGACATACCCTGACACCAAGTAACAAAGACATACCCTGATACCCAGTAACACAGACACACACTTACACCAAGTAACACAGACATACACTGATACCCAAGAATACAGACACACACTTACACCAAGTAACAAAGACATACACTTACACCAAGTAACACAGACATACACTGATACCAAGTAACAAAGACATACAATTACACCAAGTAACAAAGACACACACTTACACCAAGTAACACAGTTATACACTGGCACCAAGTAACAAAGACACACACTGACACCCAGTAACACAGACACTCACTTACACCAAGTAACACAGACATACACTGACACCAATTAACAAAGACATACACTGATACCCAGTAACACAGACACACACTTACACCAAGTAACACAGACATACACTGACACCAAGTCACAAAGACATACACTGATACCCAGTAACACAGACACACACTTACACCAAGTAACACAGACATGCACTGACACCAAGTAACAGAGATATACACTGATACCCAGTATCAAAGACACACACTTACACCAGGTAACAAAGACATACACTGACACCAAGTCACAAAGACACACACTGACAACCAGTAACACAGACATACACTGACACCAAGTCACAAAGACATACACTGATACCCAGGAACACAGACACACACTGACACCCAGGAACAAAGACATACACTGATACCCAGTAACACAGAAACACACTGACACCCAGTAACTAAGACATACACTGATATCAAGTCACGAAGACATACACTGATACCCAGTAACACAGACACACACTGACACCCAGTAACAAAGGCATACACTGATACCAAGTCACAAAGACATACACTGATACGCAGTAAAACAGACACACACTGACACCAAGTAACACAGCCATACACTAACACCAAGTAACAAAGACAAAGAACAAAAGAACAAAGATAATTACAGCACAGGAACAGGCCCTTCGGCCCTCCAATCCTGCGCCGATCCAGATCCTCTCTCTAAACATGTCGCCTATTTTCTAAGGTTCTGTATCTCTTTTCTTCCTGCCCATTCATGTATCTGTCTAGATACATCTTAAAATACTCCATCGTGCCCGCGTCTACCACCTCCGCTGGCAACGCGTTCCAGATGCCCACCACCCTCTGCGTAAAGAACTTTCCACGCATATCCCCCCTAAACATTTCCCCTTTCACTTTGAACTCGTGTCCTCTCGTAATTGAAACCCCTACTCTGGGAAAAAGCCTCTTGCTGTCCACCCTGTCTATACCTCTCATGATTTTGTACACCTCAATCAGGTCCCCCCTCAACCTCCGTCTTTCTAATGAAAATAATCCTAATCTAATCAACCTCTCTTCATAGCTAGCGCCCTCCATACCAGGCAACATCCTGGTGAACCTCCTCTGCACCCTCTCCAAAGCATCCACATCCTTTTGATAATGTGGCGACCAGAAATGTACGCAGTATTCCAAATGTGGCCGAACCAAAGTCCTATACAACTGTAACATGACCTGCCAACTCTTGTACTCAATGCCCCGTCCGATGAAGGAAAGCATGGCGTATGCCTTCTTGACCACTCTATTTACCTGCGTTGCCACCTTCAGGGAACAGTGGACCTGAACACCCAAATCTCTCTGGACATCAATTTTCCCCAGGACCTTTCCATTTACTGACATACAATGACACCCAGGAACACAGACACACACTTACACCAAGTAACACAGACATACACTGATACCCAGGAATACAGACACACACTTACACCAAGTAACAAAGACATACAATTACAACGAGTAACACAGACATACACTGACACCAAGTAACAAAGACATACAATTACACCAAGTAACAAAGACACACACTTACACCAAGTAACACAGTTATACACTGGCACCAAGTAACAAAGACATGCACTGACACCCAGTAACACAGACACACACGGACACCAAGTAACAAAGACACACACTTACACCAAGTAAAACAGACACACACTGACACCCAGTAACAAAGACACACACTTACACCAAGTAACACAGACATACACTGACACCAAGTCACAAAGACATACACTGATACCCAGTAACACAGACACACACTTACACCAAGTAACACAGACATACACTGACACCAAGTAACAAAGTCATACACTGATACCCAGTATCAAAGACACACACTTACACCAAGTAACAAAGAAATACACTGAAACCAACTCACAAAGACACAGACTGACACCCAGTATCAAAGACATACACTGACACCAAGTCACAAAGACATACACTGATACCCAGTAACACAGACACACACTGACACCCAGAAACAAAGGCATGCACTGATACCAAGTCACAAAGTCATACACTGATACACAGTAACACAGACACACACTTACACCAAGTAACACAGACATACACTGACACCAAGTAACAAGGACATACAATGATACCCAGGAACACAGACACACACTGACACCAAGTAACAAAGACACGCACTGACACCAAGAAACAAAGACATACACTTACACCAAGTAACAAAGACACACACTTACATCAAGTAACACAGACATACACTGACACGAAGTAACAAAGACATACACTGACACCAAGTAACAAAGACAGACAATTACACCAAGTAACAAACACATACACTTACACCAAGTATTTTGACATACACTGACACCAAGTAACAAGGACATACACTGATACCCAGTAACACAGACACACACTTACACCAAGTAACAAAGACATACACTGAAACTAAGTCACAAAGACACACACTGACAACCAGTAACAAAGACATACACTGACACCAAGTAACAAAGACATACACTGATACCCAGTAACACAGACACACTCTTACACCAAGTAACAAAGAAAGATACTGACACCAAGTAACAAAGACGTACACTGATACCCAGTAACACAGACACACACTTACAACAAGTAACACAGACACACACTTACACCAAGTAACAAAGACATACACTTACACCAAGTAACACAGACATACACTGCTCATCAAGTAACAAAGACATACAATTACACCAAGTAACAAAGACACACACTTAAACCAAGTAACACAGATATACACTGGCAACAAGTAACAAAGACATGCACTGACAGCCAGTAACACAGACACACACGGACACCAAGTAACAAAGACACACACTTACACCAAGTAACACAGACACACACTGACACCCAGTAACACAGACACACACTTACACCAAGTAAGACAGACATACACTGACACCAAGTAACATTGGCATACACTGATACCCAGTAACACAGACACACACTTACACCAAGTAACACAGACATGCACTGACACCAAGTAACAAAGACATACAACGATACCCAGGAACACAGACACACACTTACACCAAGTAACACAGACACACACTTACACCAAGTAACAAAGACATACACTTACACCAAGTAACACAGACATACACTGACACCAAGTAACAAAGACATATAATTACACCAAGTAACAAAGACACACACTTACACCAAGTAACAAAGGCAGACACTGATACCCAGTAACACAGACACAAACTTACACCAAGTAACAAAGACATACCCTGACACCCAGTAACACAAACAAACACACACTGACACCCAGTTACAAAGACATACACTGACACCAAGTCACAAAGACATACACTGACACCAAGTAACAAAGACATACACTGATACCCAGTAACAAAGAAACACACTTACACCAAGTAACAAAGACATACACTGACACCAAGTCACAAAGACACACACTGACACCCAGTAACAAAGGCATACACTGACACCAAGTCACAAAGACATACACTGATAACCAGTAACACAGACAGACACTTACTCCAAGTAACACAGACACACACTTACACCAAGTAACAAAGACATACACTGACACCCAGTAACAAAGACATACACTGACACCAAGTAACAAAGACATACACTGATACCCAGTAACACAGACACAAACTTACACCAAGTAACAAAGACATACACTGACACTAAGACACAAAGACACACACTGACCCCCAGTAACAAAGACATACCCTGATACCAAGTCACGAAGACATACACTGATACCCAGTAACACAGACACACACTGACACCCAGTAACAAAGGCATACACTGATACCAAGTCACAAAGACATGCACTGACACCCAGTAACACAGACACACACGGACACCAAGTAACAAAGACACACACTGACACCAAGTAAAACAGACACACACTGACACCCAGTAACACAGACAACACTTACACCAAGTAACACAGACATACACTGACACCAAGTCACAAAGACATACACTGATACCCAGTAACACAGACACACACTTACACCAAGTAACACAGACATACACTGACACCAAGTAACAAAGACATACACTGATACCCAGTATCAAAGACACACACTTACACCAAGTAACAAAGAAATACACTGACACCAACTCACAAAGACACACACTGACACCCAGTATCAAAGACATACACTGACACCAAGTCACAAAGACATACACTGATACCCAGGAACACAGACACAAACTGACACCCAGTAACAAAGACACACACTGATACCAAGTCACGAAGACATACACTTATACCCAGTAACACAGACACACACTGACACCCAGTAACAAAGGCATACACTGATACCAAGTCACAAAGACATATACTGATACCCAGTAACACAGACACACACTTACACCAAGTAACACAGACATACACTGACACCAATAAACAAAGACATACAATGATACCCAGGAACACAGACACACACTGACACCAAGTAACCAAGACATACACTTACACCAAGTAACAAAGACACACACTTACATCAAGTAACACAGACATACACTGACACGAAGTATCAAAGACATACACTGACACCAAGTAACAAAGACAGACAATTACACCAAGTAACAAAGACATACACTTACACCAAGTATTTTGACATACACTGACACCAAGTAACAAGGACATACACTGATACCCAGTAACACAGACACACACTTACACCAAGTAACAAAGACATACACTGAAACTAAGTCACAAAGACACACACTGACAACCAGTAACAAAGACATACACTGACACCAAGTCACAAAGACATACACTGATACCCAGTAACACAGACACACACTTACACCAGTTAACACAGACATACACTGACACCAAGTAACAAAGACATACACTGATACCCAGTAACACAGACACACTCTTACACCAAGTAACAAAGAAAGATACTGATACCCAGTAACACAGACACGCACTTACACCAAGAAGCAAAGACATGCAATGACACCCAGTAACAAAGACATACACTGACACCCAGTAACACAGACACACACGGACACCAAGTAACAAAGACACACACTTACACCAAGTAACACAGACACACACTGACACGCAGTAACACAGACACACACTTACACCAAGTAACACAGACATACACTGACACCAAGTAACAAAGACATACACTGATACCCAGTAACACAGACACACACTTACACCAAGTAACACAGACATACACTGACACCAAGTAACAAAGACATACACTGATACCCAGTAACACAGACACACACTTACACCAAGTAACACAGACAGACACTTACACCAAGTAACAAAGACATACACTTACACCAAGTAACACAGACATACACTGCTCATCAAGTAACAAAGACATACAATTACACCAAGTAACAAAGACACACACTTAAACCAAGTAACACAGATATACACTGGCAACAAGTAACAAAGACATGCACTGACACCCAGTAACACAGACACACACGGACACCAAGTAACAAAGACACACACTTACACCAAGTAACACAGACACACACTGACACCCAGTAACACAGACACACACTTACACCAAGTAAGACAGACATACACAGACACCAAGTAACAAAGACATACACTGATACCCAGTAACACAGACACACACTTACACCAAGGAACACAGACATGCACTGACACCAAGTAACAAAGACATACAACAATACCCAGGAACACAGACACACACTTACACCAAGTAACACAGACACACACTTACACCAAGTAACAAAGACATACACTTACACCAAGTAACCCAGACATACACTGACACCAAGTAACAAAGACATACAATTACACCAAGTAACAAAGACACACACTTACACCAAGTAACAAAGGCAGACACTGATACCCAGTAACACAGACACAATCTTACACCAAGTAACAAAGACATACCCTGACACCCAGTAACACAAACAAACACACACTGACACCCAGTAACAAAGACATACACTGACACCAAGTCACAAAGACATACACTGACACCAAGTAACAAAGACATACACTGATACCCAGTAACACAGACACACACATACACCAAGTAACAAAGACATACACTGACACCAAGTCACAAAGACACACACTGACACCCAGTAACAAAGGCATACACTGACACCAAGTCACAAAGACATACACTGATAACCAGTAACATAGACAGACACTTACTCCAAGTAACACAGACACACACTTACACCAAGTAACAAAGACATACACTGACACCCAGTAACAAAGACATACACTGACACCAAGTAACAAAGACATACACTGATACCCAGTAACACAGACACAAACGTACACCAAGTAACAAAGACATACACTGACACTAAGTCACAAAGACACACACTGACCCCCAGTAACAAAGACATACACTGATACCAAGTCACGAAGACATACACTGATACCCAGTTACACAGACACACACTGACACCCAGTAACAAAGGCATACACTGATACCAAGTCACAAAGACATACACTGATACCCAGTAACACAGACACACACTTACACCAAGTAACACAGACATACACTGACACCAAGTAACCAAGACATACACTGATACCCAGTAACACAGACACACACTTACACCAAGTAACAAAGACATAAACTGACACCAAGTCACAAAGACACACACTGACACGCAGTAACAAAGACATACACTGACACCAAGTCACAAAGACATACACTGATAACCAGTAACACAGACAGACACTTACTCCAAGTAACACAGACACACACTTACACCAAGTAACAAAGACATACACTGACACCCAGTAACAAAGACATACACTGACACCAAGTAACAAAGACATACACTGATACCCAGTAACACAGACACAAACGTACACCAAGTAACAAAGACATACACTGACACTAAGTCACAAAGACACACTCTGACCCCCAGTAACAAAGACATACACTGATACCAAGTCACGAAGACATACACTGATACCCAGTAACACAGACACACACTGACACCCAGTAACAAAGGCATACACTGATACCAAGTCACAAAGACATACACTGATACCCAGTAACACAGACACACACTTACACCAAGTAACACAGACATACACTGACACCAAGTAACAAAGACATACACTGATACCCAGTAACACAGACACACACTTACACCAAGTAACAAAGACATACACTGACACCAAGTCACAAATACACACACTGACACGCAGTAACAAAGACATACACTGATAACCAGTAACACAGACAGACACTTACTCCAAGTAACACAGACACACACTTACACCAAGTAACAAAGACATACACTGACACCCAGTAACAAAGACATACACTGACACCAAGTAACAAAGACATACACTGATACCCAGTAACACAGACACAAACTTACACCAAGTAACAAAGACATACACTGACACTAAGTCACAAAGACACACACTGACCCCCAGTAACAAAGACATACACTGATACCAAGTCACGAAGACATACACTGATATGCAGTAACACAGACACACACTGACACCCAGTAACAAAGGCATACACTGATACCAAGTCACAAAGACATACACTGATACCCAGTAACACAGACACACACTTACACCAAGTAACACAGACATACACTGACACCAAGTAACAAAGACATACAATGATACCCAGGAACACAGACACACACTTACACCAAGTAACACAGACACACACTGACACCAAGTAACAAAGACACGCACTGACACCAAGTAAGAAAGACATACACTTACACCAAGTAACAAAGACACACACTTACACCAAGCAACACAGACATACACTGACACGAAGTAACAAAGACATACACTGACACCAAGTAACAAAGACAGACAATTACACCAAGTAACAAACACATACACTTACACCAAATATTTTGACATACACTGACACCAAGTAACAAAGACATACACTGATACCCAGTAACACAGACACACACTTACACCAAGTAACAAAGACATACACTGACACTAAGTCACAAAGACACACACTGACACCCAGCAACAATGACATACACTGACACCAAGTCACAAAGACATACACTGATACCCAGTAACACAGACACACACTTACACCAGTTAACACAGACACTCACTGACTCCAAGTAACAAAGACATACACTGATACCCAGTAACACAGACACATTCTTACACCAAGTAACAAAGAAAGATACTGATACCCAGTAACACAGACACACACTTACACCAAGTAACAAAGACATGCAATGACACCCAGTAACAAAGACATACACTGACACCCAGTAACACAGACACACACGGACACCAAGTAACAAAGACACACACTTACACCAAGTAACACAGACACACACTGACACGCAGTAACACAGACACACCCTTACACCAAGGAACACAGACATACACTGACACCAAGTAACAAAGACATACACTGATACCCAGTAACACAGACACAGACTTACACCAAGTAACACAGACATACACTGACACCAAGTAACAAAGACATACACTGATACCCAGGAATACAGACACACACTTACACCAAGTAACACAGACACACACTTACACCAAGTAGCAAAGACATACACTTACAACAAGTAACACAGACATACACTGCTCATCAAGTAACAAAGACATACTATTACACCAAGTAACAAAGACACACACTTAAACCAAGCAACACAGATATACACTGGCAACAAGTAACAAAGACATGCACTGACACCCAGTAACACAGACACACACGGACACCAAGTAACAAAGACACACACTTACACCAAGTAACACAGACACACACTGACACCCAGTAACACAGACACACACTTACACCAAGTAAGACAGACATACACTGACACCAAGTAACAAAGACATACACTGATACCCAGTAACACAGACACACTCTTACACCAAGTAACACAGACATGTACTGACACCAAGTAACAAAGACATACAATGATACCCAGGAACACAGACACACACTTACACCAAGTAACACAGACACACACTTACACCAAGTAACAAAGACATACACTTACACCAAGTAACACAGACACACACTTACACCAAGTAACAAAGACATACCCTGACACCCAGTAACACAAACAAACACACACTGACACCCAGTAAAACAGAGAAACACTAATAAACAGTAACAAAGACATACACTGACAGCAAGTAACACAGACACACACTTACACCAAGTAACAAAGACATACACTGACACCAAGTAACAAAGACATACACTGATACCCAGTAACACAGACAGACACTTACATCAAGTAACACAGACATACACTGACACCAAGTAACAAAGACATACACTGATACCCAGGAACACAGACACACACTTACACCAAGTAACACAGACACACATTTACACCAAGTAACAAAGACATACACTTACACCAAGTAACAAAGACATACACTGACACCAAGTAACAAAGTCATACAATTACACCAAGTCACAAAGACATACACTGATAACCAGTAACACAGACACACACTTACTCTAAGTAACACAGACATACACTGACACCAAGTAACAAAGACATACACTGATACCCAGTAACACAGACACACACTTACACCAAGTAACAAAGACAGACACTGATACCCAGTAACACAGACACACACTTACACCAAGTAACAAAGACATAAACTGACACCCTGTAACAAAGACATACACTGACACCCAGTAACGCAGACACACATAGACATCAAGTAACACAGACACACACTGACACCCAGTAACACAGACACACATTTACACCAAGTAACAGAGACATACACTGACACCAAGTAACAAAGACATACACTGATACCCAGAGACACAGACACACACTTACACCAAGTAACACAGACAAACACTGATACTCTGTAACACAGACACACACTTACACCAAGTAACACAGACATACACTGACACCAAGTAACAAAGAAATACACTGATACCCAGTAACACAGACACACTCTTACACCAAGTAACAAAGAAAGACACTGATACCCAGTAACACAGACACACACTTGCACCAAGTAACAAAGACATACACTGACACCCAGTAACAAAGACATACACTGACACCCAGTAACACAGACACACACGGACACCAAGTAACAAAGACACACACTTACACCAGATAACACAGACACACACTGACACCCAGTAACACAGACACACACTTACACCAAGTAACAAAGACATACACTGACACCAAGTAACAAAGACATACACTGATACCCAGTAACACAGACACAAACTTACACCAAATAAGACAGACATACACTGACACCAAGTAACAAAGACATACACTGATACCCAGTAACACAGACACACTCTTACACCAAGTAACACAGACATGTACTGACACCAAGTAACAAAGACATACAATGATACCCAGGAACACTGACACACACTTACACCAAGTAACACAGACACACACTTACACCAAGTAACAAAGACATACACTTACACCACGTAACACAGACATACACTGACACCAAGTAACAAAGACATACAATTACACCAAGTAACAAAGACACACACTTACACCAAGTAACAAAGGCAGTCACTGATACCCAGTAACACAGACACAAACGTACACCAAGTAACAAAGACATACCCTGACACCCAGTAACGCAAACAAACACACACTGACACCCAGTAACACAGAGAAACACTAATAAACAGTAACAAAGACATACACTGACAGCAAGTAACACAGACACACACTTACACCAAGTAACAAAGACATACACTGACACCAAGTAACAAAGACATACACTGATACCCAGTAACACAGACAGACACTTACATCAAGGAACACAGACATACACTGACACCAAGTAACAAAGACATACACTGATACTGTACTCCAGGGAGAATGCTGTCACTGAGACTGCCCTCAATGCAGCCCAGCCTCTACCAGTCATGGATGAGCTGGACATACAGCCAACCAAATCGGAACTCAGTGATGCCATTGATTCCCTAGCCAGCGGAAAAGCCCCTGGGAAGGACAGCATTACCCCTGAAATAATCAAGAGTGCCAAGCCTGCTATACTCTCAGCACTACATGAACTGCTATGCCTGTGCTGGGACGAGGGAGCAGTACCCCAGGACATGCGCGATGCCAACATCATCACCCTCTATAAAAACAAAGGTGACCGCGGTGACTGCAACAACTACCGTGGAATCTCCCTGCTCAGCATAGTGGGGAAAGTCTTTGCTCGAGTCGCTCTGAACAGGCTCCAGAAGCTGGCCGAGCGCGTCTACCCTGAGGCACAGTGTGGCTTTCGTGCAGAGAGATCGACTATTGACATGCTGTTCTCCCTTCGTCAGATACAGGAGAAATGCCGTGAACAACAGATGCCCCTCTACATTGCTTTCATTGATCTCACCAAAGCCTTTGACCTCGTCAGCAGACGTGGTCTCTTCAGACTACTAGAAAAGATCGGATGTCCACCAAAGCTACTAAGTATCATCACCTCATTCCATGACAATATGAAAGGCACAATTCAACATGGTGGCTCCTCATCAGAGCCCTTTCCTATCCTGAGTGGTGTGAAACAGGGCTGTGTTCTCGCACCCACACTTTTTGGGATTTTCTTCTCCCTGCTGCTTTCACATGCGTTCAAATCCTCTGAAGAAGGAATTTTCCTCCACACAAGATCAGGGGGCAGGTTGTTCAACCTTGCCCGTCTAAGAGCGAAGTCCAAAGTACGGAAAGTCCTCATCAGAGAACTCCTCTTTGCTGACGATGCTGCTTTAACATCTCACACTGAAGAATGCCTGCAGAGTCTCATCGACAGGTTTGCGTCTGCCTGCAATGAATTTGGCCTAACCATCAGCCTCAAGAAAACGAACATCATGGGGCAGGATGTCAGAAATGCTCCATCCATCAATATTGGCGACCACGCTCTGGAAGTGGTTCAAGAGTTCACCTACCTAGGCTCAACTATCACCAGTAACCTGTCTCTAGATGCAGAAATCAACAAGCGCATGGGTAAGGCTTCCACTGCTATGTTCAGACTGGCCAAGAGAGTGTGGGAAAATGGCGCACTGACACGGAACACAAAAGTCCGAGTGTATCAGGCCTGTGTCCTCAGTACCTTGCTCTACGGCAGCGAGGCCTGGACAACGTATGCCAGCCAAGAGCGACGTCTCAATTCATTCCATCTTCGCTGCCTTCGGAGAATACTTGGCATCAGGTGGCAGGACTATATCTCCAACACAGAAGTCCTTGAAGCGGCCAACATCCCCAGCTTATACACACTACTGAGTCAGCGGCGCTTGAGATGGCTTGGCCATGTGAGCCGCATGGAAGATGGCAGGATCCCCAAAGACACATTGTACAGCGAGCTCGCCACTGGTATCAGACCCACCGGCCGTCCATGTCTCCGTTATAAAGACGTCTGCAAACGCGACATGAAATCGTGTGACATTGATCACAAGTCGTGGGAGTCAGTTGCCAGCATTCGCCAGAGCTGGCGGGCAGCCATAAAGACAGGGCTAAATTGTGGCGAGTCGAAGAGACTTAGTAGTTGGCAGGAAAAAAGACAGAGGCGCAAGGGGAGAGCCAACTGTGCAACAGCCCCAACAAACAAATTTCTCTGCAGCACCTGTGGAAGAGCCTGTCACTCCAGAATTGGCCTTTATAGCCACTCCAGGCGCTGCTTCACAAACCACTGACCACCTCCAGGCGCGTATCCATTGTCTCTCGAGATAAGGAGGCCCAAAAGAAAAGAACACTGATACCCAGGAACACAGACACACACTTACACCAAGTAACACAGACACACACTTACACCAAGTAACAAAGACATACACTTACACCAAGTAACACAGACATACACTGACACCAAGTAACAAAGACATACAATTACACCAAGTCACAAAGACATACACTGATAACCAGTAACACAGACACACACTTACTCTAAGTAACACAGACATACACTGACACCAAGTAACAAAGACATACACTGATACCCAGTAACACAGACACACACTTACACCAAGTAACAAAGACAGACACTGATACCCAGTAACACAGACACACACTTACACCAAGTAACAAAGACATAAACTGACACCCTGTAACAAAGACATACACTGACACCCAGTAACGCAGACACACATAGACACCAAGTAACACAGACACACACTGACACCCAGTAACACAGACACACATTTACACCAAGAAACACAGACATACACTGACACCAAGTAACAAAGACATACACTGACACCCAGAGACACAGACACACACTTACACCAAGTAACACAGACATACACTGATACCCAGTAACACAGACACACACTTACACCAAGTAACACAGACATACACTGACACCAAGTAACAAAGACATACACTGATACCCAGTAACACAGACACACTCTTACACCAAGTAACAACAAAGACACTGATACCCAGTAACACAGACACACACTTACACCAAGTAACAAAGACATACACTGACACCCAGTAACAAAGACATACACTGACACCCAGTAACACAGACACACACGGACACCAAGTAACAAAGACACACACTTACACCAAATAACACAGACACACACTGACACCCAGTAACACAGACACACACTTACACCAAGTAACAAAGACATACACTGAAACCAAGTAACAAAGACATACACTGATACCCAGTAACACAGACACACACTTACATCAAGTAACACAGACATACACTGACACCAAGTAACAAAGACATACACTGATACCCAGGAACACAGACACACACTTACACCAAGTAACACAGACACACACTTACACCAAGTAACAAAGACATACACTTACACCAAGTAACACAGACATACACTGTCACCAAGTAACAAAGACATACAATTACACCAAGTCACAAAGACATACACTGATAACCAGTAACACAGACACACACTTACTCTAAGTAACACAGACATACACTGAATCCAAGCAACAAAGACATACACTGATACCCAGTAACACAGACAGACACTTACAACAGGTAACAAAGACAGACACTGATACCCAGTAACACAGACACACACTTACACCAAGTAACAAAGACATACACTGACACCCTGTAACAAAGACATACACTGACACCCAGTAACGCAGACACACATGGACACCAAGTAACACAGACACACACTGACACCCAGTAACACAGACACACATTTACACCAAGTAACTCAGACATACACTGACACCAAGTAACAAAGACATACACTGATACCCAGAGACACAGACACACACTTACACCAAGTAACACAGACATACACTGATACCCAGTAACACAGACACACACTTACACCAAGTAACACGGACATACACTGACACCAAGTAACAAAGACATACAATGATACCCAGGAACACAGGCACACACTTACACCAAGTAACACAGACACACACTTACACCAAGTAACAAAGACATACACTTACACCAAGTAAAACAGACATACACTGACACCAAGTAACAAAGACAGACACTGATACCCAGTAACACAGACACAAACATACACCAAGTAACAAAGACATACACCGACACCCAGTAACACTGAGAAACACTAATAAACATTAACAAAGACATACACTGACACCAAGTAACACAGACACACACGGACACCCAGTAACAAAGACATACACTGACACTAAGTCACAAAGACACACACTGACACCCAGTAACAAAGACACACACTTACACCAAGTAACACAGACATACACTGACACCAAGTAACAAAGACATACACTGATACCCAGTAACACAGACACACTCTAACAAAAAGTAAGAAAGAAAGACACTGATACCCAGTAACACAGACACACACTTACACCAGATAACACAGACACACACTGACACCCAGTAACACAGACACACACTTACACCAAGTAACAAAGACATACACTGACACCAAGTAACAAAGACATACACTGATACCCAGTAACACAGACACAAACTTACACCAAATAAGACAGACATACACTGACACCAAGTAACAAAGACATACACTGATACCCAGTAACACAGACACACTCTTACACCAAGTAACACAGACATGTACTGACACCAAGTAACAAAGACATACAATGATACCCAGGAACACAGACACACACTTACACCAAGTAACACAGACACACACTTACACCAAGTAACAAAGACATACACTTAAACCAAGTAACACAGACATACACTGACACCAAGTAACAAAGACATACAATTACACCAAGTAACAAAGACACACACTTACACCAAGTAACAAAGGCAGTCACTGATACCCAGTAACACAGACACAAACTTACACCAAGTAACAAAGACATACCCTGACACCCAGTAACGCAAACAAACACACACTGACACCCAGTAACACAGAGAAACACTAATAAACAGTAACAAAGACATACACTGACAGCAAGTAACACAGACACACACTTACACCAAGTAACAAAGACATACACTGACACCAAGTAACAAAGACATACACTGATACCCAGTAACACAGACAGACACTTACATCAAGGAACACAGACATACACTGACACCAAGTAACAAAGACATACACTGATACCCAGGAACACAGACACACACTTACACCAAGTAACACAGACACACACTTACACCAAGTAACAAAGACATACACTTACACCAAGTAACACAGACATACACTGACACCAAGTAACAAAGACATACAATTACACCAAGTCACAAAGACATACACTGATAACCAGTAACACAGACACACACTTACTCTAAGTAACACAGACATACACTGACACCAAGTAACAAAGACATACACTGATACCCAGTAACACAGACACACACTTACACCAAGTAACAAAGACAGACACTGATACCCAGTAACACAGACACACACTTACACCAAGTAACAAAGACATAAACTGACACCCTGTAACAAAGACATACACTGACACCCAGTAACGCAGACACACATAGACACCAAGTAACACAGACACACACTGACACCCAGTAACACGGACACACATTTACACCAAGTAACACAGACATACACTGACACCAAGTAACAAAGACATACACTGACACCCAGAGACACAGACACACACTTACACCAAGTAACACAGACATACACTGATACCCAGTAACACAGACACACACTTACACCAAGTAACACAGACATACACTGACACCAAGTAACAAAGACATACACTGACACCCAGTAACACAGACACACACTTACACCAAGTAACAAAGACATACACTGACACCAAGTAACAAAGACATACACTGATACCCAGGAACACAGACACACACTTACACCAAGTAACACAGACACACACTTACACCAAGTAACAAAGACATACACTTACACCAAGTAACACAGACATACACTGTCACCAAGTAACAAAGACATACAATTACACCAAGTCACAAAGACATACACTGATAACCAGTAACACAGACACACAATTACTCTAAGTAACACAGACATACACTGACACCAAGTAACAAAGACATACACTGATACCCAGTAACACAGACACACACTTACAACAGGTAACAAAGACAGACACTGATACCCAGTAACACAGACACACACTTACACCAAGTAACAAAGACATACACTGACACCCTGTAACAAAGACATACACTGACACCCAGTAACGCAGACACACATGGACACCAAGTAACACAGACACACACTGACACCCAGTAACACAGACACACATTTACACCAAGTAACAAAGACATACACTGACACCAAGTAACAAAGACATACACTGATACCCAGAGACACAGACACACACTTACACCAAGTAACACAGACATACACTGATACCCAGTAACACAGACACACACTTACACCAAGTAACACGGACATACACTGACACCAAGTAACAAAGACATACAATGATACCCAGGAACACAGGCACACACTTACACCAAGTAACACAGACACACACTTACACCAAGTAACAAAGACATACACTTACACCAAGTAAAACAGACATACACTGACACCAAGTAACAAAGACAGACACTGATACCCAGTAACACAGACACAAACATACACCAAGTAACAAAGACATACACCGACACCCAGTAACACTGAGAAACACTAATAAACATGAACAAAGACATACACTGACACCAAGTAACACAGACACACACGGACACCCAGTAACAAAGACATACACTGACACTAAGTCACAAAGACACACACTGACACCCAGTAACAAAGACACACACTTACACCAAGTAACACAGACATACACTGACACCAAGTAACAAAGACATACACTGATACCCAGTAACACAGACACACTCTAACACCAAGTAACAAAGAAAGACACTGATACCCAGTAACACAGACACCCACTTCCACCAAGTAACAAAGACATACACTGACACCCAGTAACAAAGACATACACTGACACCAAGTAACAAAGACATACACTGATACCCAGTAACACAGACACACACTTATACCAAGTAACAAAGACATACACTGACACGAAGTCACAAAGACACACACTGACACCCAGTAACAAAGGCATACACAGACACCAAGTGACAAAGACAAACACTGATACCCAGTAACACAGACACACACTTACACCAAGTAAGACAGACATGCACTGACACCAAGGAACAAAGACATACAATTACACCAAGTCACAAAGACATACACTGATAACCAGTAACACAGACACACACTTACTCTAAGTAACACAGACATACACTGACACCAAGTAACACAGACACACACTGACACCCAGTAACACGGACACACATTTACACCAAGTAACACAGACATACACTGACACCAAGTAACAAAGACATACACTGACACCCAGAGACACAGACACACACTTACACCAAGTAACACAGACATACACTGATACCCAGTAACACAGACACACACTTACACCAAGTAACACAGACATACACTGACACCAAGTAACAAAGACATACACTGATACCCAGTAACACAGACACACTCTTACACCAAGTAACAAAGAAAGACACTGATACCCAGTAACACAGACACACACTTACACCAAGTAACAAAGACATACACTGACACCCAGTAACAAAGACATACACTGACACCCAGTAACACAGACACACACGGACACCAAGTAACAAAGACACACACTTACACCAAATAACACAGACACACACTGACACCCAGTAACACAGACACACACTTACACCAAGTAACAAAGACATACACTGACACCAAGTAACAAAGACATACACTGATACCCAGGAACACAGACACACACTTACACCAAGTAACACAGACACACACTTACACCAAGTAACAAAGACATACACTTACACCAAGTAACACAGACATACACTGTCACCAAGTAACAAAGACATACAATTACACCAAGTCACAAAGACATACACTGATAACCAGTAACACAGACACACACTTACTCTAAGTAACACAGACATACACTGACACCAAGTAACAAAGACATACACTGATACCCAGTAACACAGACACACACTTACAACAGGTAACAAAGACAGACACTGATACCCAGTAACACAGACGCACACTTACACCAAGTAACAAAGACATACACTGACACCCTGTAACAAAGACATACACTGACACCCAGTAACGCAGACACACATGGACACCAAGTAACACAGACACACACTGACACCCAGTAACACAGACACACATTTACACCAAGTAACACAGACATACACTGACACCAAGTAACAAAGACATACACTGATACCCAGAGACACAGACACACACTTACACCAAGTAACACAGACATACACTGATACCCAGTAACACAGACACACACTTACACCAAGTAACACGGACATACACTGACACCAAGTAACAAAGACATACAATGATACCCAGGAACACAGGCACACACTTACACCAAGTAACACAGACACACACTTACACCAAGTAACAAAGACATACACTTACACCAAGTAAAACAGACATACACTGACACCAAGTAACAAAGACAGACACTGATACCCAGTAACACAGACACAAACATACACCAAGTAACAAAGACATACACCGACACCCAGTAACACTGAGAAACACTAATAAACATGAACAAAGACATACACTGACACCAAGTAACACAGACACACACGGACACCCAGTAACAAAGACATACACTGACACTAAGTCACAAAGACACACACTGACACCCAGTAACAAAGACACACACTTACACCAAGTAACACAGACATACACTGACACCAAGTAACAAAGACATACACTGATACCCAGTAACACAGACACACTCTAACACCAAGTAACAAAGAAAGACACTGATACCCAGTAACACAGACACCCACTTCCACCAAGTAACAAAGACATACACTGACACCCAGTAACAAAGACATACACTGACACCAAGTAACAAAGACATACACTGATACCCAGTAACACAGACACACACTTATACCAAGTAACAAAGACATACACTGACACGAAGTCACAAAGACACACACTGACACCCAGTAACAAAGGCATACACAGACACCAAGTGACAAAGACAAACACTGATACCCAGTAACACAGACACACACTTACACCAAGTAAGACAGACATGCACTGACACCAAGTAACAAAGATATACAATGATACCCAGTAACACAGACACACTCTTACGCCAAGTAACAAAGACATACACTGACACCCAGTAACAAAGACATACACTGACACCCAGTAACACAGACACACACGGACACCAAGTAACAAAGACACACACTTACACCAAGTAACACAGACACACACTGACACCCAGTAACACAGACACACACTTACACCAAGTAACACAGACATACACTGACACCAAGTAACAAAGACACACACTGACACCCAGTAACAAAGGCATACAATGATACCAAGTCACAAAGACATACACTGATAACCAGTAACACAGAAACACACTGACACCAAGTTACACAGACATACACTGACACCAAGTAACAAAGACATACACTGATACCCAATAACACAGACACACTATTACATCAAGTAACACAGACATACACTGACACCAAGGAACAAAGACATACACTGATACCCAGGAACACAGACACACACTTACACCAAGTAAAACAGAAACACACTTACACCAAGTAACAAAGACAGACACTTACACCAAGTAACACAGACATTCACTGACACCAAGGAACAAAGACATACAATTACACCAAGTCACAAAGACATACACTGATAACCAGTAACACAGACACACAGTTACTCTAAGTAACACAGACATACACTGACACCAAGTAACAAAGACATACACTGATACCCAGTAACACAGACACACACTTACACCAAGTAACAAAGACAGTCACTGATACCCAGTAACACAGACATACACTTACACCAAGTAACAAAGACATACACTGACACCCAGTAACAAAGACATACACTGACACCCAGTAACGCAGACACACATGGACACCAAGTAACACAGACACACAATGACCCCCAGTAACACAGACACACATTTACACCAAATAACACAGACATACCCTGACACCAAGTAACAAAGACGTACCCTGATACCCAGTAACACAGACACACACTTACACCAAGTAACACAGACATACACTGATACCCAGTAACAAAGACATACACTGACACCCAGTAACGCAGACACACATGGACACCAAGTAACACAGACACACACTGACACCCAGTAACACAGACACACATTTACACCAAGTAACACAGACATACCCTGACACCAAGTAACAAAGACATACCCTGATATCCAGTAACACAGACACACACTTACACCAAGTAACACGGACATACACTGACACCAAGTAACAAAGACATACAATGATACCCAGGAACACAGGCACACACTTACACCAAGTAACACAGACACACACTTACACCAAGTAACAAAGACATACACTTACACCAAGTAAAACAGACATACACTGACACCAAGTAACAAAGACAGACACTGATACCCAGTAACACAGACACAAACATACACCAAGTAACAAAGACATACACCGACACCCAGTAACACTGAGAAACACTAATAAACATTAACACAGACATACACTGACACCAAGTAACACAGACACACACGGACACCCAGTAACAAAGACATACACTGACACTAAGTCACAAAGACACACACTGACACCCAGTAACAAAGACACACACTTACACCAAGTCACACAGACATACACTGACACCAAGTAACAAAGACATACACTGATACCCAGTAACACAGACACACTCTTACACCAAGTAACAAAGAAAGACACTGATACCCAGTAACACAGACACTCACTTCCACCAAGTAACAAAGACATACACTGACACCCAGTAACAAAGACATACACTGACACCAAGTAACAAAGACATACACTGACACCCAGTAACAAAGACATACATTGACACCAAGTAACAAAGACATACACTGATACCCAGTAACACAGACACACACTTATACCAAGTAACAAAGACATACACTGACACGAAGTCACAAAGACACACACTGACACCCAGTAACAAAGGCATACACAGACACCAAGTGACAAAGACAAACACTGATACCCAGTAACACAGACACACACTTACACCAAGTAAGACAGACATGCACTGACACCAAGTAACAAAGACATACAATGATACCCAGTAACACAGAAACACTCTTACACCAAGTAACAAAGAAAGACACTGATACCCATTAACACAGACACACACTTACACCAAGTAACAAAGACATACACTGACACCCAGTAACAAAGACATACACTGACATCCAGTAACACAGACACACACGGACACCAAGTAACAAAGACACACACTTACACCAAGTAACACAGACACACACTGACACCCAGTAACACAGACACACACTTACACCAAGTAACACAGACATACACTGACACCAAGTAACAAAGACACACACTGACACCCAGTAACAAAGGCATACAATGATACCAAGTCACAAAGACATACACTGATAACCAGTAACACAGAAACACACTGACACCAAGTAACACAGACATACACTGACACCAAGTAACAAAGACATACACTGATACCCAATAACACAGACACACACTTACATCAAGTAACACAGACATACACTGACACCAAGTAACAAAGACATACACTGATACCCAGGAACACAGACACACACTTACACCAAGTAAAACAGACACACACTTACACCAAGTAACAAAGACAGACACTTACACCAAGTAACACAGACATTCACTGACACCAAGTAACAAAGACATACAATTACACCAAGTCACAAAGACATACACTGATAACCAGTAACACAGACACACACTTACTCTAAGTAACACAGACATACACTGACACCAAGTAACAAAGACATACACTGATACCCAGTAACGAAGACACACACTTACACCAAGTAACAAAGACAGTCACTGATACCCAGTAACACAGACATACACTTACACCAAGTAACAAAGACATACACTGACACCCAGTAACAAAGACATACACTGACACCCAGTAACGCAGAAACACATGGACACCAAGTAACACAGACACACACTGACACCCAGTAACACAGACACACATTTACACCAAGTAACACAGACATACCCTGACACCAAGTAACAAAGACATACCCTGATACCCAGTAACACAGACACACACTTACACCAAGTAACACAGACATACACTGATACCCAGGAATACAGACACACACTTACACCAAGTAACAAAGACATACACTTACACCAAGTAACACAGACATACACTGACACCAAGTAACAAAGACATACAATTACACCAAGTAACAAAGACACACACTTACACCAAGTAACACAGTTATACACTGGCACCAAGTAACAAAGACACACACTGACACCCAGCAACACAGACACTCACTTACACCAAGTAACACAGACATACACTGACACCAATTAACAAAGACATACACTGATAACCAGTAACACAGACACACACTTACACCAAGTAACACAGATATACACTGACACCAAGTCACAAAGACATACACTGATACCCAGTAACACAGACACACACTTACACCAAGTAACATTGACATGCACTGACACCAAGTAACAAAGATATACACTGATACCCAGTATCAAAGACACACACTTACACCAAGTAACAAAGACATACACTGACACCAAGTCACAAAGACACACACTGACAACCAGTAACACAGACATACACTGACACCAAGTCACAAAGACATACACTGATACCCAGGAACACAGACACACACTGACACCCAGGAACAAAGACATACACTGATACCCAGTAACACAGAAACACACTGACACCCAGTAACAAAGACATACACTGATACCAAGTCACGAAGACATACACTGATACCCAGTAACACAGACACACACTGACACCCAGTAACAAAGGCATACACTGATGCCAAGTCACAAAGACATACACTGATACCCAGTAAAACAGACACACACTTACACCAAGTAACACAGCCATACACTGACACCAAGTAACAAAGACAAAGAACAAAAGAACAAAGATAATTACAGCCCTGGAACAGGCCCTTCGGCCCTCCAATCCTGCGCCGATCCAGATCCTCTCTCTAAACATGTCGCCTATTTTCTAAGGTTCTGTATCTCTTTTCTTCCTGCCCATTCATGTATCTGTCTAGATACATCTTAAAATACTCCATCGTGCCCGCGTCTACCACCTCCGCTGGCAACGCGTTCCAGATGCCCACCACCCTCTGCGTAAAGAACTTTCCACGCATATCCCCCCTAAACATTTCCCCTTTCACTTTGAACTCGTGTCCTCTCGTAATTGAAACCCCCACTCTGGGAAAAAGCCTCTTGCTGTCCACCCTGTCTATACCTCTCATGATTTTGTACACCTCAATCAGGTCACCCCTCAACCTCCGTCTTTCTAATGAAAATAATCCTAATCTAATCAACCTCTCTTCATATCTAGCGCCCTCTATACCAGGCAACATCCTGGTGAACCTCCTCTGCACCCTCTCCAAAGCATCCACATCCTTTTGATAATGTGGCGACCAGAAATGTACGCAGTATTCCAAATGTGGCCGAACCAAAGTCCTATACAACTGTAACATGACCTGCCAACTCTTGTACTCAATGCCCCGTCCGATGAAGGAAAGCATGCCGTATGCCTTCTTGACCACTCTATTTACCTGCGTTGCCACCTTCAGGGAACAGTGGACCTGAACACCCAAATCTCTCTGGACATCAATTTTCCCCAGGACCTTTCCATTTACTGACATACAATGACACCCAGGAACACAGACACACACTTACACCAAGTAACACAGGCATACACTGATACCCAGGAATACAGACGCACACTTACACCAAGTAACAAAGACATACAATTACAACTAGTAACACAGACATACACTGACACCAAGTAACAAAGACATACAATTACACCAAGTAACAAAGACACACACTTACACCAAGTAACACAGTTATACACTGGCACCAAGTAACAAAGACATGCACTGACACCCAGTAACACAGACACACACGGACACCAAGTAACAAAGACACACACTTACACCAAGTAAAACAGACACACACTGACACCCAGTAACACAGACAACACTTACACCAAGTAACACAGACATACACTGACACCAAGTCACAAAGACATACACTGATACCCAGTAACACAGACACACACTTACACCAAGTAACACAGACATACACTGACACCAAGTAACAAAGACATACACTGATACCCAGTATCAAAGACACACACTTACACCAAGTAACAAAGACATACACTGACACCAACTCACAAAGACACACACTGACACCCAGTATCAAAGACATACACTGACACCAAGTCACAAAGACATGCACTGATACCCAGTAACACAGACACACACTGACACCCAGTAACAAAGGCATACACTGATACCAAGTCACAAAGACATACACTGATACCCAGTAACACAGACACACACTTACACCAAGTAACACAGACATACACTGACACCAAGTAACAAAGACATACAATGATACCCAGGAACACAGACACACACTGACACCAAGTAACAAAGACACGCACTGACACCAAGTAACAAAGACATACACTTACACCAAGTAACAAAGACACACACTTACATCAAGTAACACAGACATACACTGACACGAAGTAACAAAGACATACACTGACACCAAGTAACAAAGACAGACAATTACACCAAGTAACAAACACATACACTTACACCAAATATTTTGACATACACTGACACCAAGTAACAAGGACATACACTGATACCCAGTAACACAGACACACACTTACACCAAGTAACAAAGACATACACTGAAACTAAGACTCAAAGACACACACTGACAACCAGTAACAAAGACATACACTGACACCAAGTCACAAAGACATACACTGATAACCAGTAACACAGACACACACTTACACCAGTTAACACAGACATACACTGACACCAAGTAACAAAGACATACACTGATACACAGTAACACAGACACACTCTTACACCCAAGTAACAAAGAAAGATACTGATACCCAGTAACACAGACACACACTTACACCAAGAAACAAAGACATGCAATGACACCCAGTAACAAAGACATACACTGACACCCAGTAACACAGACACACACGGACACCAAGTAACAAAGACACACACTTACACCAAGTAACACAGACACACACTGACACGCAGTAACACAGACACACACTTACACCAAGTAACACAGACATACACTGACACCAAGTAACAAACACATACACTGATACCCAGTAACACAGACACACACTTACACCAAGTAACACAGAAATACACTGACACCAAGTAACAAAGACATACACTGATACCCAGTAACACAGACACACACTTACACCAAGTAACACAGACACACACTTACACCAAGTAACAAAGACATACACTTACACCAAGTAACACAGACATACACTGCTCATCACGTAACAAAGACATACAATTACACCAAGTAACAAAGACACACACTTAAACCAAGTAACACAGATATACACTGGCAACAAGTAACAAAGACATGCACTGACACCCAGTAACACAGACACACACGGACACCAAGTAACAAATACACACACTTACACCAAGTAACACAGACACACACTGACACCCAGTAACACAGACACACACTTATACCAAGTAACACAGACATGCACTGACACCAAGTAACAAAGACATACAACGATACCCAGGAACACAGACACACACTTACACCAAGTAACACAGACACACACTTGCACCAAGTAACAAAGACATACACTTACACCAAGTAAGACAGACATACACTGACACCAAGTAACAAAGACATACACTGATACCCAGTAATTCAGACACACACTTACACCAAGTAACACAGACATGCACTGACACCAAGTAACAAAGACATACAACGATACCCAGGAACACAGACACACACTTACACCAAGTAACACAGACACACACTTACACCAAGTAACAAAGACATACACTTACACCAAGTAACACAGACATACACTGACACCAAGTAACAAAGACATACAATTACACCAAGTAACAAAGACACACACTTACACCAAGTAACAAAGGCAGACACTGATACGCAGTAACACAGACACAAACTTACACCAAGTAACAAAGACATACCCTGACACCCAGTAACACAAACAAACACACACTGACACCCAGTAACAAAGAGATACACTGACACCAAGTCACAAAGACATACACTGACACCAAGTTACAAAGACATACACTGATACCCAGTAACACAGACACACACTTACACCAAGTAACAAAGACATACACTGACACTAAGTCACAAAGACACACACTGACCCCCACTAACAAAGACATACACTGACACCAAGTCACAAAGACATACACTGATACCCAGTAACACAGACACACACTTACACCAAGTAACACAGACATACACTGACACCAAGTAACAAAGACATACACTGATACCCAGTAACACAGACACTCTCTTACACCAGGTAACAAAGAAAGACACTGATACCCAGTAACACAGACACACACTTACACCAAGTAACAAAGACATGCACTGACACCCAGTAACTAAGACATACACAGACACCCAGTAACACAGACACACACGGACACCAAGTAACAAAGACACACACTTACACCAAGTAACACAGTCACACACTGACACCCAGTAACACAGACACACACTTACACCAAGTAACAAAGACATACACTGATACCCAGTAACACAGACACACACTTACACCAAGTAACATAGACATACACTGACACCAAGTAACAAAGACATACACTGATACCCAGGAACACAGACACACACTTACACCAAGTAACACAGACACACACTTACACCAAGTAACAAAGACATACATTTACACCAAGTAACACAGACATACACTGACACCAAGTCACAAAGACATACAATTAGACCAAGTCACAAAGACATACACTGATAACCAGTAACACAGACACACACTTACTCCAAGTAACACAGACATACACTGACACCAAGTAACAAAGACATACACTGATACCCTGTAACACAGACACACCCTTACACCAAGTCACAAAGACAGACACTGATACCCAGTAACACAGACACAAACTTACACCAAGTAACAAAGACATACACTGACAACCAGTAACAAAGACATACACTGACACCCAGTAACACAGACACACATGGACACCAAGTAACAAAGACACACACTTACACCAAGTAACACAGACACACACTGACACCAAGTAACACAGACACACATTTACACCTAGTAACACAGACATACACTGACACCAAGTAACAAAGACATACACTGATACCCAGGAACACAGACACACACTTACAACAAGTAACACAGACACACACTTACACCAAGTAACAAAGACATACACTTACACCAAGTAACACAGACATACACTGACACTAAGTCACAAAGACACACACTGACCCCCAGTAACAAAGACATACACTGATACCAAGTCACGAAGACATACACTGATACCCAGTAACACAGACACACACTGACACCCAGTAACAAAGGCATACACTGATACCAAGTCACAAAGACATACACTGATACCCAGTAACACAGACACACACTTACACCAAGTAACACAGACACACACTGACACCCAGTAACACAGACACACACTTATACCAAGTAACACAGACATGCACTGACACCAAGTAACAAAGACATACAACGATACCCAGGAACACAGACACACACTTACACCAAGTAACACAGACACACACTTGCACCAAGTAACAAAGACATACACTTACACCAAGTAAGACAGACATACACTGACACCAAGTAACAAAGACATACACTGATACCCAGTAACACAGACACACACTTACACCAAGTAACACAGACATGCACTGACACCAAGTAACAAAGACATACAACGATACCCAGGAACACAGACACACACTTACACCAAGTAACACAGACACACACTTACACCAAGTAACAAAGACATACACTTACACCAAGTAACACAGACATACACTGACACCAAGTAACAAAGACATACAATTACACCAAGTAACAAAGACACACACTTACACCAAGTAACAAAGGCAGACACTGATACGCAGTAACACAGACACAAACTTACACCAAGTAACAAAGACATACCCTGACACCCAGTAACACAAACAAACACACACTGACACCCAGTAACAAAGACATACACTGACACCAAGTCACAAAGACATACACTGACACCAAGTAACAAAGACATACACTGATACCCAGTAACACAGACACACACTTACACCAAGTAACAAAGACATACACTGACACTAAGTTTCAAAGACACACACTGACCCCCACTAACAAAGACATACACTGACACCAAGTCACAAAGACATACACTGATACCCAGTAACACAGACACACACTTACACCAAGTAACACAGACATACACTGACACCAAGTAACAAAGACATACACTGATACCCAGTAACACAGACTCTCTCTTACACCAGGTAACAAAGAAAGACACTGATACCCAGTAACACAGACACACACTTACACCAAGTAACAAAGACATGCACTGACACCCAGTAACTAAGACATACACTGACACCCAGTAACACAGACACACACGGACACCAAGTAACAAAGACACACACTTACACCAAGTAACACAGTCACACACTGACACCCAGTAACACAGACACACACTTACACCAAGTAACAAAGACATACACTGATACCCAGTAACACAGACACACACTTACACCAAGTAACATAGACATACACTGACACCAAGTAACAAAGACATACACTGATACCCAGGAAGACAGACACACACTTACACCAAGTAACACAGACACACACTTACACCAAGTAACAAAGACATACATTTACACCAAGTAACACAGACATACACTGACACCAAGTCACAAAGACATACAATTAGACCAAGTAACAAAGACATACACTGATACCCTGTAACACAGACACACACTTACACCAAGTCACAAAGACAGACACTGATACCCAGTAACACAGACACAAACTTACACCAAGTAACAAAGACATACACTGACAACCAGTAACAAAGACATACACTGACACCCAGTAACACAGACACACATGGACACCAAGTAACAAAGACACACACTTACACCAAGTAACACAGACACACACTGACACCAAGTAACACAGACACACATTTACACCTAGTAACACAGACATACACTGACACCAAGTAACAAAGACATACACTGATACCCAGGAACACAGACACACACTTACAACAAGTAACACAGACACACACTTACACCAAGTAACAAAGACATACACTTACACCAAGTAACACAGACATACACTGACACTAAGTCACAAAGACACACACTGACCCCCAGTAACAAAGACATACACTGATACCAAGTCACGAAGACATACACTGATACCCAGTAACACAGACACACACTGACACCCAGTAACAAAGGCATACACTGATACCAAGTCACAAAGACATACACTGATACCCAGTAACACAGACACACACTTACACCAAGTAACACAGACATACACTGACACCAAGTAACAAAGACATACAATGATACCCAGGAACACAGACACACACTTACACCAAGTAACACAGACACACACTGACACCAAATAACAAAGACACGCACTGACACCAAGTAACAAAGACATACACTTACACCAAGTAACAAAGACACACACTTACACCAAGCAACACAGACATACACTGACACGAAGTAACAAAGACAGACACTGACACCAAGTAACAAAGACAGACAATTACACCAAGTAACAAACACATACACTTACACCAAGTATTTTGACATACACTGACACCAAGTAACAAAGACATACACTGATACCCAGTAACACAGACACACACTTACACCAAGTAACAAAGACATACACTGACACTAAGTCACAAAGACACACACTGACACCCAGTAACAATGACATACACTGACACCGAGACACAAAGACATACACTGATACCCAGAAACACAGACACACACTTCCACCAGTTAACACAGACATACACTGACTCCAAGTAACAAAGACATACACTGATACCCAGTAACACAGACACACTCTTACACCAAGTAACAAAGAAAGATACTGATACCCAGTAACACAGACACACACTTACACCAAGTAACAAAGACATACACTGACACCCAGTAACAAAGACATACACTGACACCAAGTAACAAAGACATACACTGATACCCAGTAATACAGACACAAACTTAAACCAAGTAACAAAGACATACACTGACACTAAGTCACAAAGACACACACTGACCCCCAGTAACAAAGACATACACTGATACCAAGTCACGAAGACATACACTGATACCCAGTAACACAGACACACACTGACACCCAGTAACAAAGGCATACACTGATACCAAGTCACAAAGACATACACTGATACCCAGTAACACAGACACACACTTACACCAAGTAACACAGACATACACTGACACCAAGTAACAAAGACATACAATGATACCCAAGAACACAGACACACACTTACACCAAGTAACACAGACACACACTGACACCAAATAACAAAGACACGCACTGACACCAAGTAACAAAGACATACACTTACACCAAGTAACAAAGACACACACTTACACCAAGCAACACAGACATACACTGACACGAAGTAACAAAGACAGACACTGACACCAAGTAACAAAGACAGACAATTACACCAAGTAACAAACACATACACTTACACCAAGTATTTTGACATACACTGACACCAAGTAACAAAGACATACACTGATACCCAGTAACACAGACACACACTTACACCAAGTAACAAAGACATACACTGACACTAAGTCACAAAGACACACACTGACACCCAGTAACAATGACATACACTGACACCGAAACACAAAGACATACACTGATACCCAGAAATACAGACACACACTTCCACCAGTTAACACAGACATACACTGACTCCAAGTAACAAAGACATACACTGATACCCAGTAACACAGACACACTCTTACACCAAGTAACAAAGAAAGATACTGATACCCAGTAACACAGACACACACTTACACCAAGTAACAAAGACATGCAATGACACCCAGTAACAAAGACATACACTGACACCCAGTAACACAGACACACACGGACACCAAGTAACAAAGACACACACTTACACCAAGTAACACCGACACACACTGACACCCAGTAACACAGACACACACTTACACCAAGTAACACAGACATACACTGACACCAAGTAACAAAGACATACACTGATACCCAGGAATACAGACACACACTTACACCAAGTAACACAGACACACACTTACACCAAGTAACAAAGACATACACTTACACCAAGTAACACAGACATACACTGCTCATCAAGTAACAAAGTCATACAATTACACCAAGTAACAAAGACACACACTTAAACCAAGTAACACAGATATACACTGGCAACAAGTAACAAAGACATGCACTGACACCCAGCAACACAGCCACACACGGACACCAAGTAACAAAGACACACACTTACACCAAGTAACACTGACACACACTGACACCCAGTAACACAGACACACACTTACACCAAGTAAGACAGACATACACTGACACCAAGTAACGAAGACATACACTGATACCCAGTAACACAGACACACTCTTACACCAAGTAACACAGACATGTACTGACACCAAGTAACAAAGACATACAATGATACCCAGGAACACAGACACACACTTACACCAAGTAACACAGACACACACTTACAACAAGTAACAAAGACATACACTTACACCAAGTAACACAGACATACACTGACACCAAGTAACAAAGACATACAATTACACCAAGTAACAAAGACACACACTTACACCAAGTAACAAAGGCAGTCACTGATACCCAGTAACACAGACACAAACTTACACCAAGTAACAAAGACATACCCTGACACCCAGTAAAACAAACAAACACACACTGACACCCAGTAACACAGAGAAACACTAATAAACAGTAACAAACACATACACTGACAGCAAGTAACACAGACACACACTGACACCCAGTAACAAAGACATACACTGACACCAAGTCACAAAGACATACGTTGACACCAAGTAACAAAGACATACACTGATACCCAGTAACACAGACACACACTTACACCAAGTAACAAAGACATACACTGACACCAAGTCACAAAGACATACACTGATAACCAGTAACACAGTCAGACACTTACTCCAAGTAACACAGACACACACTTACACCAAGTAACAAAGACATACACTGACACCCAGCAACAAAGACATACACTGACACCAAGTAACAAAGACATACACTGATACCCAGTAACACAGACACAAACTTACACCAAGTAACAAAGACATACACTGACACTAAGTCACAAAGACACACACTGACCCCCAGTAACAAAGACATACACTGACACCAAGTCACAAAGACATACACTGATACCCAGTAACACAGACACACACTTACACCAAGTAACACAGACATACACTGACACCAAGTAACAAAGACATAAACTGATACCCAGTAACACAGACACTCTCTTACACCAGGTAACAAAGAAAGACACTGATACCCAGTAACACAGACACACACTTACACCAAGTAACAAAGACATACACTGACACCCAGTAACTAAGACATACACTGACACCCAGTAACACAGACACACACGGACACCAAGTAACAAAGACACACACTTACACCAAGTAACACAGTCACACACTGACACCCAGTAACACAGACACACACTTACACCAAGTAACACAGACATACACTGACACCAAGTAACAAAGACATACACTGATACCCAGTAACACAGACACACACTTACACCAAGTAACATAGACATACACTGACACCAAGTAACAAAGACATACACTGATACCCAGGAACACAGACACACACTTACACCTAGTAACACAGACACACACTTACACCAAGTAACAAAGACATACACTTACACCAAGTAACACAGACATACACTGACACCAAGTAACAAAGACATACAATTACACCAAGTCACAAAGACATACACTGATAACCAGTAACACAGACACACACTTACTCCAAGTAACACAGACATACACTGACACCAAGTAACAAAGACATACACTGATACCCTGTAACACAGACACACACTTACACCAAGTCACAAAGACAGACACTGATACCCAGTAACACAGACACAAACTTACACCAAGTAACAAAGACATACACTGACACCCAGTAACAAAGACATACACTGACACCCAGTAACACAGACACACATGGACACCAAGTAACAAAGACACACACTTACACCAAGAAACACAGACACACACTGACACCAAGTAACACAGACACACATTTACACCTAGTAACACAGACATACACTGACACCAAGTAACAAAGACATACACTGATACCCAGGAACACAGACACACATGGACACCAAGTAACAAAGACACACACTTACACCAAGTAACACAGACACACACTGACACCAAGTAACACAGACACACATTTACACCAAGTAACACAGACATACACTGACACCAAGTAACAAAGACATACACTGACACCAAGTCACAAAGACATACACTGATAACCAGTAACACAGTCAGACACTTACTCCAAGTAACACAGACACACACTTACACCAAGTAACAAAGACATACACTGACACCAAGCAACAAAGACATACACTGACACCAAGTAACAAAGACATACACTGATACCCAGTAACACAGACACAAACTTACACCAAGTAACAAAGACATACAATGACACTAAGTCACAAAGACACACACTGACCCCCAGTAACAAAGACATACACTGACACCAAGTCACAAAGACATACACTGATACCCAGTAACACAGACACACACTTACACCAAGTAACACAGACATACACTGACACCAAGTAACAAAGACATACACTGATACCCAGTAACACAGACACTCTCTTACACCAGGTAACAAAGAAAGACACTGATACCCAGTAACACAGACACACACTTACACCAAGTAACAAAGACATACACTGACACCCAGTAACTAAGACATACACTGACACCCAGTAACACAGACACACACGGACACCAAGTAACAAAGACACACACTTACACCAAGTAACACAGTCACACACTGACACCCAGTAACACAGACACACACTTACACCAAGTAACACAGACATACAATGACACCAAGTAACAAAGACATACACTGAAACCCAGTAACACAGACACACACTTACACCAAGTAACATAGACATACACTGACACCAAGTAATAAAGACATACACTGATACCCAGGAACACAGACACACACTTACACCAAGTAACACAGACACACACTTACACCAAGTAACAAAGACATACACTTACACCAAGTAACACAGACATACACTGACACCAAGTAACAAAGACATACAATTACACCAAGTCACAAAGACATACACTGATAACCAGTAACACAGACACACACTTACTCCAAGTAACACAGACATACACTGACACCAAGTAACAAAGACATACACTGATACCCTGTAACACAGACACACACTTACACCAAGTCACAAAGACAGACACTGATACCCAGTAACACAGACACAAACTTACACCAAGTAACAAAGACATACACTGACACCCAGTAACAAAGACATACACTGACACCCAGTAACACAGACACACATGGACACCAAGTAACAAAGACACACACTTACACCAAGTAACACAGACACACACTGAAACCAAGTAACACAGACACACATTTACACCTAGTAACACAGACATACACTGACACCAAGTAACAAAGACATACACTGATACCCAGGAACACAGACACACACTTACAACAAGTAACACAGACACACACTTACACCAAGTAACAAAGACATACACTTACACCAAGTAACACAGACATACACTGACACCAAGTAACAAAAGACATACACTGATACCCAGTAACACAGACACACATGGACACCAAGTAACAAAGACACACACTTACACCAAGTAACACAGACACACACTGACACCAAGTAACACAGACACACATTTACACCAAGTAACACAGACATACACTGACACCAAGTAACAAAGACATACACTGATACCCAGTAACACAGACACACACTTACACCAAGTAACAAAGACATACAATTACACCAAGTAACAAAGACACACACTTACACCAAGTAACACAGTTATACACTGGCACCAAGTAACAATGACATGCACTGACACCCAGTAAGACAGACACACACGGACACCAAGTAACACAGACACACACTTACACCAAGTAACACAGACATACACTGACACCAAGTAACAAAGACATACACTGATACCCAGTAACACAGACACACACTTACACCATGTAACACAGACATACACTGACACCAAGTAACAAAGACATAAAATGATACCCAGTAACACAGACACACACGGACACCAAGTAACAAAGACACACACTTACACCAAGTAACACAGACACACACTGACACCCAGTAACACAGACACACACTTACACCAAGTAACAAAGACATACACTGACACCAAGTAACACAGACACAGACTGACACCCAGTAACAAAGAAATACACTGACACCAAGTCACAAAGACATACACTGACACCAAGTAACAAAGACATACACTGATACCCAGTAACACAGACACACACTTACACCAAGTAACAAAGACATACACTGACACCAAGTCACAAAGACACACACTGACACCCAGTAACAAAGACATACACTGACACCAAGTCACAAAGACATACACTGATAACCAGTAACACAGACAGACACTTACTCCAAGTAACACAGACACACACTTACACCAAGTAACAAAGACATACACTGACACCCAGTAACAAAGACATACACTGACACCAAGTAACAAAGACATACACTGATACCCAGTAACACAGACACAAACTTACACCAAGTAACAAAGACATACACTGACACTAAGTCACAAAGACACACACTGACCCCCAGTAACAAAGACATACACTGACACCAAGTCACAAAGAAATACACTGATAACCAGTAACACAGACACACACTTACACCAAGTAACACAGACACTCTCTTACACCAAGTAACAAAGAAAGACACTGATACCCAGTAACACAGACACACACTTACACCAAGTAACAAAGACATACACTGACACCCAGTAACTAAGACATACACTGACACCCAGTAACACAGACACACACGGACACCAAGTAACAAAGACACACACTTACACCAAGTAACACAGTCACACACTGACACCCAGTAACACAGACACACACTTACACCAAGTAACACAGACATACACTGACACCAAGTAACAAAGACATACACTGATACCCAGTAACACAGACACACACTTACACCAAGTAACACAGACATACACTGACACCAAGTAACAAAGACATACACTGATACCCAGGAACACAGACACACACTTACACCAAGTAACACAGACACACACTTACACCAAGTAACAAAGACATACACTTACACCAAGTAACACAGACATACACTGACACCAAGTAACAAAGACATACAATTACACCAAGTCACAAAGACATACACTGATAACCAGTAACACAGACACACATTTACTCCAAGTAACACAGACATACACTGACACCAAGTAACAAAGACATACACTGATACCCTGTAACACAGACACACACTTACACCAAGTCACAAAGACAGACACTGATACCCAGTAACACAGACACAAACTTACACCAAGTAACAAAGACATACACTGATACCCAGTAACAAAGACATACACTGACACCCAGTAACACATACACACATGGACACCAAGTAACAAAGACACACACTTACACCAAGTAACACAGACACACACTGACACCAAGTAACACAGACACACATTTACACCAAGTAACACAGACATACACTGACACCAAGTAACAAAGACATACACTGATACCCAGTAACACAGACACACACTTACACCATGTAACACAGACATACACTGACACCAAGTAACAAAGACATAAAATGATACCCAGGAACACAGACGCACAATTACAACAAGTAACATAGACACACACTTACTCCAAGTAACACAGACATACACTGACACCAAGTAACACAGACATACACTGACACCCAGTAACAATGACATACACTGATACCCAGTAACACAGACACACACTTACACCAAGTAACACAGACATACACTGACACCAAGTAACAAAGACATACAATTACACCAAGTAACAAAGACAGACACTTACACCAAGTAACACAGTTATACACTGGCACCAAGTAACAAAGACATGCACTGACAACCAGTAACACAGACACACACGGACACCAAGTAACAAAGACACACACTTACACCAAGTAACACAGACACACACTGACACCCAGTAACACAGACACACACTTACACCAAGTAACAAAGACATACACTGACACCAAGTAACACAGACACAGACTGACACCCAGTAACAAAGAAATACACTGACACCAAGTCACAAAGACATACACTGACACCAAGTAACAAAGACATACACTGATACCCAGTAACACAGACACACACTTACACCAAGTAACAAAGACATACACTGACACCAAGTCACAAAGACACACACTGACACCCAGTAACAAAGACATACACTGACACCAAGTCACAAAGACATACACTGATAACCAGTAACACAGACAGACACTTACTCCAAGTAACACAGACACACACTTACACCAAGTAACAAAGACATACACTGACACCCAGTAACAAAGACATACACTGACACCAAGTAACAAAGACATACACTGATACCCAGTAACACAGACACAAACTTACACCAAGTAACAAAGACATACACTGACACTAAGTCACAAAGACACACACTGACCCCCAGTAACAAAGACATACACTGACACCAAGTCACAAAGAAATACACTGATAACCAGTAACACAGACACACACTTACACCAAGTAACACAGACACTCTCTTACACCAAGTAACAAAGAAAGACACTGATACCCAGTAACACAGACACACACTTACACCAAGTAACAAAGACATACACTGACACCCAGTAACTAAGACATACACTGACACCCAGTAACACAGACACACACGGACACCAAGTAACAAAGACACACACTTACACCAAGTAACACAGTCACACACTGACACCCAGTAACACAGACACACACTTACACCAAGTAACACAGACATACACTGACACCAAGTAACAAAGACATACACTGATACCCAGTAACACAGACACACACTTACACCAAGTAACATAGACATACACTGACACCAAGTAACAAAGACATACACTGATACCCAGGAACACAGACACACACTTACACCAAGTAACACAGACACACACTTACACCAAGTAACAAAGACATACACTTACACCAAGTAACACAGACATACACTGACACCAAGTAACAAAGACATACAATTACACCAAGTCACAAAGACATACACTGATAACCAGTAACACAGACACACACTTACTCCAAGTAACACAGACATACACTGACACCAAGTAACAAAGACATACACTGATACCCTGTAACACAGACACACACTTACACCAAGTCACAAAGACAGACACTGATACCCAGTAACACAGACACAAACTTACACCAAGTAACAAAGACATACACTGATACCCAGTAACAAAGACATACACTGACACCCAGTAACACATACACACATGGACACCAAGTAACAAAGACACACACTTACACCAAGTAACACAGACACACACTGACACCAAGTAACACAGACACACATTTACACCAAGTAACACAGACATACACTGACACCAAGTAACAAAGACATACACTGATACCCAGTAACACAGACACACACTTACACCATGTAACACAGACATACACTGACACCAAGTAACAAAGACATAAAATGATACCCAGGAACACAGACGCACAATTACAACAAGTAACATAGACACACACTTACTCCAAGTAACACAGACATACACTGACACCAAGTAACACAGACATACACTGACACCCAGTAACAATGACATACACTGATACCCAGTAACACAGACACACACTTACACCAAGTAACACAGACATACACTGACACCAAGTAACAAAGACATACAATTACACCAAGTAACAAAGACAGACACTTACACCAAGTAACACAGTTATACACTGGCACCAAGTAACAAAGACATGCACTGACACCCAGTAACACAGACACACACGGACACCAAGTAACAAAGACACACACTTACACCAAGTAACACAGACACACACTGACACCCAGTAACACAGACACACACTTACACCAAGTAACAAAGACATACACTGACACCAAGTAACACAGACACAGACTGACACCCAGTAACAAAGAAATACACTGACACCAAGTCACAAAGACATACACTGACACCAAGTAACAAAGACATACACTGATACCCAGTAACACAGACACACACTTACACCAAGTAACAAAGACATACACTGACACCAAGTCACAAAGACACACACTGACACCCAGTAACAAAGACATACACTGACACCAAGTCACAAAGACATACACTGATAACCAGTAACACAGACAGACACTTACTCCAAGTAACACAGACACACACTTACACCAAGTAACAAAGACATACACTGACACCCAGTAACAAAGACATACACTGACACCAAGTAACAAAGACATACACTGATACCCAGTAACACAGACACAAACTTACACCAAGTAACAAAGACATACACTGACACTAAGTCACAAAGACACACACTGACCCCCAGTAACAAAGACATACACTGACACCAAGTCACAAAGAAATACACTGATAACCAGTAACACAGACACACACTTACACCAAGTAACACAGACACTCTCTTACACCAAGTAACAAAGAAAGACACTGATACCCAGTAACACAGACACACACTTACACCAAGTAACAAAGACATACACTGACACCCAGTAACTAAGACATACACTGACACCCAGTAACACAGACACACACGGACACCAAGTAACAAAGACACACACTTACACCAAGTAACACAGTCACACACTGACACCCAGTAACACAGACACACACTTACACCAAGTAACACAGACATACACTGACACCAAGTAACAAAGACATACACTGATACCCAGTAACACAGACACACACTTACACCAAGTAACACAGACATACACTGACACCAAGTAACAAAGACATACACTGATACCCAGGAACACAGACACACACTTACACCAAGTAACACAGACACACACTTACACCAAGTAACAAAGACATACACTGACACCAAGTAACAAAGACATACAATTACACCCAGTCGCAAAGACATACACTGATAACCAGTAACACAGACACACACTTACTCCAAGTAACACAGACATACACTGACACCAAGTAACAAAGACATACACTGATACCCTGTAACACAGACACACACTTACACCAAGTCACAAAGACAGACACTGATACCCAGTAACACAGACACAAACTTACACCAAGTAACAAAGACATACACTGACACCCAGTAACAAAGACATACACTGACACCCAGTAACACATACACACATGGACACCAAGTAACAAAGACACACACTTACACCAAGTAACACAGACACACACTGACACCAAGTAACACAGACACACATTTACACCAAGTAACACAGACATACACTGACACCAAGTAACAAAGACATACACTGATACCCAGTAACACAGACACACACTTACACCAAGTAACAAAGACATACAATTACACCAAGTAACAAAGACACACACTTACACCAAGTAACAAAGACATACACTGACACCAAGTAACACAGACACAGACTGACACCCAGTAACAAAGAAATACACTGACACCAAGTCACAAAGACATACACTGACACCAAGTAACAAAGACATACACTGATACCCAGTAACACAGACACACACTTACACCAAGTAACAAAGACATACACTGACACCAAGTCACAAAGACACACACTGACACCCAGTAACAAAGACATACACTGACACCAAGTCACAAAGACATACACTGATAACCAGTAACACAGACAGACACTTACTCCAAGTAACACAGACACACACTTACACCAAGTAACAAAGACATACACTGACACCCAGTAACAAAGACATACACTGACACCAAGTAACAAAGACATACACTGATACCCAGTAACACAGACACAAACTTACACCAAGTAACAAAGACATACACTGACACTAAGTCACAAAGACACACACTGACCCCCAGTAACAAAGACATACACTGACACCAAGTCACAAAGAAATACACTGATAACCAGTAACACAGACACACACTTACACCAAGTAACACAGACACTCTCTTACACCAAGTAACAAAGAAAGACACTGATACCCAGTAACACAGACACACACTTACACCAAGTAACAAAGACATACACTGACACCCAGTAACTAAGACATACACTGACACCCAGTAACACAGACACACACGGACACCAAGTAACAAAGACACACACTTACACCAAGTAACACAGTCACACACTGACACCCAGTAACACAGACACACACTTACACCAAGTAACACAGACATACACTGACACCAAGTAACAAAGACATACACTGATACCCAGTAACACAGACACACACTTACACCAAGTAACACAGACATACACTGACACCAAGTAACAAAGACATACACTGATACCCAGGAACACAGACACACACTTACACCAAGTAACACAGACACACACTTACACCAAGTTACAAAGACATACACTGACACCAAGTAACAAAGACATACAATTACACCCAGTCACAAAGACATACACTGATAACCAGTAACACAGACACACACTTACTCCAAGTAACACAGACATACACTGACACCAAGTAACAAAGACATACACTGATACCCTGTAACACAGACACACACTTACACCAAGTCACAAAGACAGACACTGATACCCAGTAACACAGACACAAACTTACACCAAGTAACAAAGACATACACTGACACCCAGTAACAAAGACATACACTGACACCCAGTAACACATACACACATGGACACCAAGTAACAAAGACACACACTTACACCAAGTAACACAGACACACACTGACACCAAGTAACACAGACACACATTTACACCAAGTAACACAGACATACACTGACACCAAGTAACAAAGACATACACTGATACCCAGTAACACAGACACACACTTACACCAAGTAACAAAGACATACAATTACACCAAGTAACAAAGACACACACTTGCACCAAGTAACACAGTTATACACTGGCACCAAGTAACAATGACATGCACTGACTCCCAGTAACACAGACACACACGGACACCAAGTAACACAGACACACACTTACACCAAGTAACACAGACATACACTGACACCAAGTAACAAAGACATACACTGATACCCAGTAACACAGACACACACTTACACCATGTAACACAGACATACACTGACACCAAGTAACAAAGACATAAAATGATACCCAGGAACACAGACACACACTTACAACAAGTAACACAGACACACACTTACACCAAGTAACAAAGACATACACTTTCACCAAGTAACACAGACATACACTGACACCAAGTAACAAAGACATACACTGATACCCAGTAACACAGACACACATGGACACCAAGTAACAAAGACACACACTTACACCAAGTAACACAGACACACACTGACACCAAGTAACACAGACACACATTTACACCAAGTAACACAGACATACACTGACACCAAGTAACAAAGACATACACTGATACCCAGTAACACAGTCACACACTGACACCTAGTAACACAGACACACACTTACACCAAGTAACACAGACACACACTGACACCAAGTAACACAGACACACATTTACACCTAGTAACACAGACAACCACGGACACCAAGTAAAACAGACACACACTTGCACCAAGTAACACAGACATACACTGACACCAAGTAACAAAGACATACAATTACACCAAGTAACAAAGACACACACTTACACCCAGTAACAAAGGCAGTCACTGATACCCAGTAACACAGACACAAACTTACACCAAGTAACAAAGACATACCCTGACACCCAGTAACACAAACAAACACACACTGACACCCAGTAACACAGAGAAACACTAATAAACAGTAACAAAGACATACACTGACAGCAAGTAACACAGACACACACTGACACCCAGTAACAAAGACATACACTGACACCAAGTCACAAAGACATACACTGACACCAAGTAACAAAGACATACACTGATACCCAGTAACACAGACACACACTTACACCAAGTAACAAAGACATACACTGACACCAAGTCACAAAGACATACACTGATAGCCAGTAACACAGTCAGACACTTACTCCAAGTAACACAGACACACACTTACACCAAGTAACAAATACATACACTGACACCCAGCAACAAAGACATACACTGACACCAAGTAACAAAGACATACACTGATACCCAGTAACACAGACACAAACTTACACCAAGTAACAAAGACATACACTGACACTAAGTCACAAAGACACACACTGACCCCCAGTAACAAAGACATACACTGACACCAAGTCACAAAGACATACACTGATACCCAGTAACACAGACACACACTTACACCAAGTAACACAGACATACACTGACACCAAGTAACAAAGACATACACTGATACCCAGTAACACAGACACTCTCTTACACCAGGTAACAAAGAAAGACACTGATACCCAGTAACACAGACACACACTTACACCAAGTAACAAAGACATACACTGACACCCAGTAACTAAGACATACACTGACACCCAGTAACACAGACACACACGGACACCAAGTAACAAAGACACACACTTACACCAAGTAACACAGTCACACACTGACACCCAGTAACACAGACACACACTTACACCAAGTAACACAGACATACACTGACACCAAGTAACAAAGACATACACTGATACCCAGTAACACAGACACACACTTACACCAAGTAACATAGACATACACTGACACCAAGTAACAAAGACATACACTGATACCCAGGAACACAGACACACACTTACACCAAGTAACACAGACACACACTTACACCAAGTAACAAAGACATACACTTACAACAAGTAACACAGACATACACTGACACCAAGTAACAAAGACATACAATTACACCAAGTCACAAAGACATACACTGATAACCAGTAACACAGACACACACTTACTCCAAGTAACACAGACATACACTGACACCAAGTAACAAAGACATACACTGATACCCTGTAACACAGACACACACTTACACCAAGTCACAAAGACAGACACTGATACCCAGTAACACAGACACAAACTTACACCAAGTAACAAAGACATACACTGACACCCAGTAACAAAGACATACACTGACACCCAGTAACACAGACACACATGGACACCAAGTAACAAAGACACACACTTACACCAAGTAACACAGACACACACTGACACCAAGTAACACAGACACATATTTACACCTAGTAACACAGACATACACTGACACCAAGCAACAAAGACATACACTGATACCCAGGAACACAGACACACACTTACAACAAGTAACACAGACACACACTTACACCAAGTAACAAAGACATACACTTACACCAAGTAACACAGACATACACTGACACCAAGTAACAAAGACATACACTGATACCCAGTAACACAGACACACATGGACACCAAGTAACAAAGACACACACTTACACCAAGTAACACAGACACACACTGACACCAAGTAACACAGACACACATTTACACCAAGTAACACAGACATACACTGACACCAAGTAACAAAGACATTCACTGATACCCAGTAACACAGACACACACTTACACCAAGTAACAAAGACATACAATTACACCAAGTAACAAAGACACACACTTACACCAAGTAACACAGACATACACTGACACCAAGTAACAAAGACATACACTGATACCCAGTAACACAGACACAAACTTACACCAAGTAACAAAGACATACACTGACACTAAGTCACAAAGACACACACTGACCCCCAGTAACAAAGACATACACTGACACCAAGTCACAAAGACATACACTGATACCCAGTAACACAGAAACACACTTACACCAAGTAACACAGACATACACTGACACCAAGTAACAAAGACATACACTGATACCCAGTAACACAGACACTCTCTTACACCAGGAAACAAAGAAAGACACTGATACCCAGTAACACAGACACACACTTACACCAAGTAACAAAGACATACACTGACACCCAGTAACTAAGACATACACTGACACCCAGTAACACAGACACACACGGACACCAAGTAACAAAGACACACACTTACACCAAGTAACACAGTCACACACTGACACCCAGTAACACAGACACACACTTACACCAAGTAACACAGACATACACTGACACCAAGTAACAAAGACATACACTGATACCCAGTAACACAGACACACACTTACACCAAGTAACATAGACATACACTGACACCAAGTAACAAAGACATACACTGATACCCAGGAACACAGACACACACTTACACCAAGTAACACAGACACACACTTACACCAAGTAACAAAGACATACACTTACACCAAGTAACACAGACATACACTGACACCAAGTAACAAAGACATACAATTACACCAAGTCACAAAGACATACACTGATAACCAGTAACACAGACACACACTTACTCCAAGTAACACAGACATACACTGACACCAAGTAACAAAGACATACACTGATACCCTGTAACACAGACACACACTTACACCAAGTCACAAAGACAGACACTGATACCCAGTAACACAGACACAAACTTACACCAAGTAACAAAGACATACACTGACACCCAGTAACAAAGACATACACTGACACCCAGTAACACAGACACACATGGACACCAAGTAACAAAGACACACACTTACACCAAGTAACACAGACACACACTGACACCAAGTAACACAGACACATATTTACACCTAGTAACACAGACATACACTGACACCAAGCAACAAAGACATACACTGATACCCAGGAACACAGACACACACTTACAACAAGTAACACAGACACACACTTACACCAAGTAACAAAGACATACACTTACACCAAGTAACACAGACATACACTGACACCAAGTAACAAAGACATACACTGATACCCAGTAACACAGACACACATGGACACCAAGTAACAAAGACACACACTTACACCAAGTAACACAGACACACACTGACACCAAGTAACACAGACACACATTTACACCAAGTAACACAGACATACACTGACACCAAGTAACAAAGACATTCACTGATACCCAGTAACACAGACACACACTTACACCAAGTAACAAAGACATACAATTACACCAAGTAACAAAGACACACACTTACACCAAGTAACACAGACATACACTGACACCAAGTAACAAAGACATACACTGATACCCAGTAACACAGACACACACTTACACCATGTAACACAGACATACACTGACACCAAGTAACAAAGACATAAAATGATACCCAGGAACACAGACACACAATTACAACAAGTAAAATAGACACACACTTACACCAAGTAACAAAGACATACACTTACACCAAGTAACACAGACATACACTGACACCAAGTAACAAAGACATACACTGATACCCAGTAACACAGACACACACTTACACCAAGTAACACAGACATACACTGATACCCAGGAATACAGACACACACTTACACCAACTAACAAAGACATACACTTACACCAAGTAACACAGACATACACTGACACCAAGTAACAAAGACATACAATTACACCAAGTAACAAAGACAGACACTTACGCCAAGTAACACAGTTATACACTGGCACCAAGTAACAAAGACATGCACTGACACCCAGTAACACAGACACACACGGACACCAAGTAACAAAGACACACACTTACACCAAGTAACACAGACACACACTGACACCCAGTAACACAGACACACACTTACACCAAGTAACAAAGACATACACTGACACCAAGTAACACAGACACAGACTGACACCCAGTAACAAAGAAATACACTGACACCAAGTCACAAAGACATACACTGACACCAAGTAACAAAGACATACACTGATACCCAGTAACACAGACACACACTTACACCAAGTAACAAAGACATACACTGACACCAAGTCACAAAGACACACACTGACACCCAGTAACAAAGACATACACTGACACCAAGTCACAAAGACATACACTGATAACCAGTAACACAGACAGACACTTACTCCAAGTAACACAGACACACACTTACACCAAGTAACAAAGACATACACTGACACCCAGTAACAAAGACATACACTGACACCAAGTAACAAAGACATACACTGATACCCAGTAACACAGACACAAACTTACACCAAGTAACAAAGACATACACTGACACTAAGTCACAAAGACACACACTGACCCCCAGTAACAAAGACATACACTGACACCAAGTCACAAAGAAATACACTGATAACCAGTAACACAGACACACACTTACACCAAGTAACACAGACATACACTGACACCAAGTAACAAAGACATACACTGATACCCAGTAACACAGACACTCTCTTACACCAAGTAACAAAGAAAGACACTGATACCCAGTAACACAGACACACACTTACACCAAGTAACAAAGACATACACTGACACCCAGTAACTAAGACATACACTGACACCCAGTAACACAGACACACACGGACACCAAGTAACAAAGACACACACTTACACCAAGTAACACAGTCACACACTGACACCCAGTAACACAGACACACACTTACACCAAGTAACACAGACATACACTGACACCAAGTAACAAAGACATACACTGATACCCAGTAACACAGACACACACTTACACCAAGTAACACAGACATACACTGACACCAAGTAACAAAGACATACACTGATACCCAGGAACACAGACACACACTTACACCAAGTAACACAGACACGCAATTACACCAAGTAACAAAGACATACACTTACACCAAGTAACACAGACATACACTGACACCAAGTAACAAAGACATACAATTACACCAAGTCACAAAGACATACACTGATAACCAGTAACACAGACACACATTTACTCCAAGTAACACAGACATACAATGACACCAAGTAACAAAGACATACACTGATACCCTGTAACACAGACACACACTTACACCAAGTCACAAAGACAGACACTGATACCCAGTAACACAGACACAAACTTACACCAAGTAACAAAGACATACACTGACACCCAGTAACAAAGACATACACTGACACCCAGTAACACATACACACATGGACACCAAGTAACAAAGACACACACTTACACCAAGTAACACAGACACACACTGACACCAAGTAACACAGACACACATTTACACCAAGTAACACAGACATACACTGACACCAAGTAACAAAGACATACACTGATACCCAGTAACACAGACACACACTTACACCAAGTAACAAAGACATACAATTACACCAAGTAACAAAGACACACACTTACACCAAGTAACACAGTTATACACTGGCACCAAGTAACAATGACATGCACTGACTCCCAGTAACACAGACACACACGGACACCAAGTAACACAGACACACACTTACACCAAGTAACACAGACATACACTGACACCAAGTAACAAAGACATACACTGATACCCAGTAACACAGACACACACTTACACCATGTAACACAGACATACACTGACACCAAGTAACAAAGACATAAAATGATACCCAGGAACACAGACACACACTTACAACAAGTAACACAGACACACACTTACACCAAGTAACAAAGACATACACTTACACCAAGTAACACAGACATACACTGACACCAAGTAACAAAGACATACACTGATACCCAGTAACACCGACACACATGGACACCAAGTAACAAAGACACACACTTACACCAAGTAACACAGACACACACTGACACCAAGTAACACAGACACACATTTACACCAAGTAACACAGACATACACTGACACCAAGTAACAAAGACATACACTGATACCCAGTAACACAGACACACACTTACACCAAGTAACAAAGACATACAATTACACCAAGTAACAAAGACACACACTTACACCAAGTAACACAGTTATACACTGGCACCAAGTAACAATGACATGCACTGACACCCAGTAACACAGACACAATCGGACACCAATTAACACAGACACACACTTGCACCAAGTAACACAGACATACACTGACACCAAGTAACAAAGACATACACTGATACCCAGTAACACAGACACACACTTACACCATGTAACACAGACATACACTGACACCAAGTAACAAAGACATAAAATGATACCCAGGAACACAGACACACACTTACAACAAGTAACATAGACACACACTTACACCAAGTAACAAAGACATGCACTGATACCCAGTAACACAGACACACACTTACACCAAGTAACACAGACATACACTGATACCCAGGAATACAGACACACACTTACACCAAGTAACAAAGACATACACTTACACCAAGTAACACAGACATACACTGACACCAAGTAACAAAGACATACAATTACACCAAGTAACAAAGACACACACTTACACCACGTAACACAGTTATACTCTGGCACCAAGTAACAAAGACATGCACTGACACCCAGTAACACAGACACACACGGACACCAAGTAACAAAGACACACACTTACACCAAGTAACACAGACACACACTGACACCCAGTAACACAGACACACACTTACACCAAGTAACACAGACATACACTGACACCAAGTAACAAAGACATACACTGATACCCAGTAACACAGACACACACTTACACCAAGTAACACAGACATACACTGACACCAAGTAACAAAGACATACAATGATACCCAGGATCACAGACACACACTTACACCAAGTAACACAGACACACACTTACACCAAGTAACAAAGACATACACTTACACCAAGTAACACAGATATACACTGACACCAAGTAACACAGACACACACTGAAACCCAGTTAGAAACACACACTGACCCCCAGTAACACAGACACACACTGACCCCCAGTAACACAGACATACACTGACACAAAGTCACAAAGACACACACTGACACCCAGTAACAAAGACATACACTGACACCAAGTCACAAAGACATACACTGATACACAGACACACACTTACACCAAGTAACACAGACATGCACTGACACCAAGTAACAAAGACATACAATGATACCCAGGAACACAGACACACACATACACCAAGTAACACAGACACACACTTACACCAAGTAACAAAGACATACACTTACACCAAGTAACACAGACATACACTGACACCAAGTAACAAAGCCATACAATTACACCAAGTAACAAAGACACACACTTACACCAAGTAACAAAGGCAGTCATTGATACCCAGTAACACAGACACAAACTTACACCAAGTAACAAAGACATACCCTGACACCCAGTAACACAAACAAACACACACTGACACCCAGTAACACAGAGAAACACTAATAAACAGTAACAAAGACATACACTGACACCAAGTAACACAGACACAGACTGACACCCAGTAACAAAGAAATACACTGACACCAAGTCACAAAGACATACACTGACACCAAGTAACAAAGACATACACTGATACCCAGTAACACAGACACACACTTACACCAAGTAACAAAGACATACACTGACACCAAGTCACAAAGACACAAACTGACACCCAGTAACAAAGACATACACTGATAACCAGTAACACAGACAGACACTTATCCAAGTAACACAGACACACACTTACACCAATTAACAAAGACATACACTGACACCCAGTAACAAAGACATACACTGACACCAAGTCACAAAGACATACACTGATACACAGTAACACAGACACAAACTTACACCAAGTAACAAAGACATACACTGACACTAAGTCACAAAGACACACACTGACCCCCAGTAACAAAGACATACACTGACACCAAGTCACAAAGAAATACACTGATACCCAGTAACACAGACACACACTTACACCAAGTAACACAGACATACACTGACACCAAGTAACAAAGACATACACTGATACCCAGTAACACAGACACTCTCTTACACCAAGTAACAAAGAAAGACACTGATACCCAGTAACACAGACACAAACTTACACCAAGTAACAAAGACATACCCTGACACCCAGTAACACAAACAAACACACACTGACACCCAGTAACACAGAGAAACACTAATAAACAGTAACAAAGACATACACTGACACCAAGTAACACAGACACAGACTGACACCCAGTAACAAAGAAATACACTGACACCAAGTCACAAAGACATACACTGACACCAAGTAACAAAGACATACACTGATACCCAGTAACACAGACACACACTTACACCAAGTAACAAAGACATACACTGACACCAAGTCACAAAGACACACACTGACACCCAGTAACAAAGACATACACTGACACCAAGTGACAAAGACATACACTGATAACCAGTAACACAGACAGACACTTACTCCAAGTAACACAGACACACACTTACACCAAGGAACAAAGACATACACTGACACCCAGTAACAAAGACATACACTGACACCAAGTAACAAAGACATACACTGATACCCAGTAACACAGACACAAACTTACACCAAGTAACAAAGACATACACTGACACTAAGTCACAAAGACACACACTGACCCCCAGTAACAAAGACATACACTGACACCAAGTCACAAAGAAATACACTGATAACCAGTAACACAGACACACAGTTACACCAAGTAACACAGACATACACTGACACCAAGTAACAAAGACATACACTGATACCCAGTAACACAGACACTCTCTTACACCAAGTAACAAAGAAAGACACTGATACCCAGTAACACAGACACACACTTACACCAAGTAACAAAGACATACACTGACACCCAGTAACTAAGACATACACTGACACCCAGTAACACAGACACACACGGACACCAAGTAACAAAGACACACACTTACACCAAGTAACACAGACACACACTGACACCCAGTAACACAGACACACACTTACACCAAGTAACACAGACATACACTGACACCAAGTAACAAAGACATACACTGATACCCAGTAACACAGACACACACTTACACCAAGTAACGCAGACATACACTGACACCAAGTAACAAAGACATACACTGATACCCAGGAACACAGACACACACTTACACCAAGTAACACAGACACACACTTACACCAAGTAACAAAGACATACACTTACACCAAGTAACACAGACATACACTGACACCAAGTAACAAAGACATACACTGATACCCAGTAACACAGACACACACTTACACCAAGTAACGCAGACATACACTGACACCAAGTAACAAAGACATACACTGATACACAGGAACACAGACACACACTTACACCAAGTAACACAGACACACACTTACACCAAGTAACAAAGACATACACTTACACCAAGTAACACAGACATACACTGACACCAAGTAACAAAGACATACAATTACACCATTTCACAAAGACATACACTGACACCAAGTAACAAAGACATACACTGATACCCAGTAACACAGACACACACTTACACCAAGTAACAAAGACAGACACTGATACCCAGTAACACAGACACCAACTTACACCAAGTAACAAAGACATACACTGACACCAAGTAACAAAGACATACACTGATACCCAGTAACACAGACACACACTTACACCAAGTAACAAAGACAGACACTGATACCCAGTAACACAGACACCAACTTACACCAAGTAACAAAGACATACGCTGACACCCAGTAACAAAGACATACACTGACACCCAGTAACACAGACACACATGGACACCAAGTAACAAAGACACACACTTACACCAAGTAACACAGACACACACTGACACCCAGTAACACAGACACACATTTACACCAAGTAACACAGACATACACTGACACCAAGTAACAAAGACATACACTGATACCCAGTAACACAGACACACACTTACACCAAGTAACAAAGACATACACTTACACCAAGTAACACAGACATACACTGACACCAAGTAACAAAGACATACACTTACACCAAGTAACAAAGACACACACTTACACCAAGTAACAAAGACATACACTGACACCCAGTAACTAAGACATACACTGACACCCAGTAACACAGACACACACGGACACCAAGTAACAAAGACATACACTGACACCGAGTAACTAAGACATACACTGACACCCAGTAACACAGACACACACGGACACCAAGTAACAAAGACACACACTTACACCAAGTAACACAGACACACACTGACACCCAGTAACACAGACACACACTTTCACCAAGTAACACAGACATACACTGTCACCAAGTAACAAAGACATACACTGATACCCAGTAACACAGACACACACTTACACCAAGTAACGCAGACATACACTGACACCAAGTAACAAAGACATACACTGATACCCAGGAACACAGACACACACTTACACCAAGTAACACAGACACACACTTACACCAAGTAACAAAGACATACACTTACACCAAGTAACACAGACATACACTGACACCAAGTAACAAAGACATACAATTACACCAAGTCACAAAGACACACACTGATAACCAGTAACACAGACACACACTTACTCCAAGTAACACAGACATACACTGACACCAAGTAACAAAGACATACACTGATACCCAGTAACACAGACACACTCTTACACCAAGTAACAAAGACATACACTGACACCCAGTAACACAGACACACATGGACACCAAGTAACAAAGACACACACTTACAAGAAGTAACACAGACACACACTGACACCCAGTAACACAGACACACATTTACACCAAGTAACACAGACATACACTGACACCAAGTAACAAAGACATACACTGATACCCAGTAACACAGACACACACTTACACCAAGAAACAAAGACATACACTTACACCAAGTAACACAGACATACACTGACACCAAGTAACAAAGACATACAATTACACCAAGTAACACAGACACACATTTACACCAAGTAACACAGACATACACTGACACCAAGTAACAAAGACATACACTGATACCCAGTAACACAGACACACACTTACACCAAGTAACAAAGACAGACACTGACACCCAGTAACACAGACACACACGGACACCAAGTAACAAAGACATACACTTACACCAAGTAACAAAGAAACACACTGACACCCAGTAACACAGACACACACTTACACCAAGTAACACAGACATACACTGACACCAAGTAACAAAGACATACACTGATACCCAGTAACACAGACACACACTTACACCATGTAACACAGACATACACTGACACCAAGTAACAAAGACATACAATGATACCCAGGAACACAGACACACACTTACACCAAGTAACACAGACACACACTTACACCAAGTAACAAAGACATACACTTACACCAAGTAACACAGATTTGCACTAACACCAAGTAACAAAGACATACAATTACACCAAGTAACAAAGACACACACTGACACCAAGTAACACAGACATACACTGGCAACAAGTAACAAAGACATGCACTGACACCCAGTAACACAGACACACACTGACACCCAGGAACACAGACACACACTTACACCAAGTAAGACGGACAAACACTGAGACCAAGTAACAAAGACATACACTGATACCCAGTAACACAGACACAAACTTACACCAAGTAACACAGACAAACACTGACACCAAGTAACAAAGACATACAATGATACCCAGGAACACAGACACACACTTACACCAAGTAACAAAGACATACACTTACACCAAGTAACAAAGACATACACTGACACCAAGTATCAAAGACATAAAATTACACCAAGTAACAAAGACACACACTTACACCAAGTAACAAAGACAGACACTGATACCCAGTAACACAGACACAAACTTACACCAAGTAACAAAGACATACACTGACACCCAGTAGCACAATCAAACACACACTGACACCCAGTAACACAGAGAAACACTAGTAAACAGTAACAAAGACATACACTGACACCAAGTAACACAGACACACACTGACACCCAGTAACAAAGACATACACTGACACCAAGTCACAAAGACATACACTGATACCAAGTCACAAAGACATACACTGAAACGCAATAACACAGACACACACTGACAGCAAGTAACAAAGACATACACTGACACCAAGTAACAAAGACATACACTTACACCAAGTAACAAAGACAGACAATTACAACAAGTAACAAAGACATACACTTACACCAAGTATTTTGACATACAGTGACAACAATTAACAAAGACATACACTGATACCCAGTAACACAGACACACACTTACACCAAGTAACAAAGACATACATTGACACCAAGTCACAAAGACACACACTGACACCCAGTAACAAAGACATACACTGACACCAAGTCACAAAGACATACACTGATAACCAGTAACACAGACAGACACGTACTCCAAGTAACACGGACATACACTGACACCAAGTAACAAAGACATGCACTGATAACCTGTAACACTGACACACACTTACACCAAGTAACAAAGAAAGATGCTGATACCCAGTAACACAGACACACACTTACACCAAGTAACAAAGACATACACTGACACCCAGTAACAAGGACATACACTGACACCCAGTAACACAGACACACATGGACACCAAGTAACAAAGACACACACTTACACCAAGTAACACAGACACACACTGACACCCAGTAACACAGACACACACTTACACCAAGTAACACAGACATACACTGACACCAAGTAACAAAGACATAAACTGATACCCAGTAACACAGACACACACTTACACCAAGTAACACAGACATACACTGATACCCAGGAACACAGACACACACTTACACCAAGTAACACAGACACACACTTACACCAAGTAACAAAGACATACACTTACACCAAGTAACACAGACATACACTTGCACCAAGTAACAAAGACATACAATTACACCAAGTAACAAAGACACACACTTACACCAAGTAACACAGATATACACTGGCACCAATTAACAAAGACATGCACTGACACCCAGTAACACAGACACACACGGACACCAAGTAATAAAGACACACACTTACACAAAGTAACACAGACACACACTGACACTCAGTAACACAGACACACACTTACACCAAGTAACACAGACATACACTGACACCAAGTAACAAAGACACACACTGATACCCAGTAACACAGACACACACTTACACCATGTAACACAGACATACACTGACACCAAGTAACAAAGACATACAATGATACCCAGGAACACAGACACACACTTGCACCAAGTAACACAGACACACACTTACACCAAGTAACAAAGACATACACTTACACCAAGTAACACAGACATACACTGACACCAAGTAACAAAGACATACAATTACACCAAGTCACAAAGACATACACTGATAACCAGTAACACAGACACACACTTACTCCAAGTAACACAGACATACACTGACACCAAGTAACAAAGACATACACTGATACCCAGTAACACAGACACACACTTACACCAAGTAACAAAGACAGACACTGATACCCAGTATCACAGACATACACTGAAACCCAGTAACACAGACACACATGGACACCAAGTAACAAAGACACACACTTACACCAAGTAACACAGACAAACACTGACACCCAGTAACACAGACACACATTTACACCAAGTAACAATGACAGACACTTACACCAAGTAACAAAGACAGACACTGATACCCAGTAACACAGACACAAACTTACACCAAGTAACAAAGACATACACTGACACCCAGTAACACAAACAAACACACACTGACACCCAGTAACACAGAGAAACACTAGTAAACAGTAACAAAGACATACACTGACACCAAGTAACACAGACACACACTGACACCCAGTAACAAAGGCATACACTGACACCAAGTCACAAAGACATACACTGATACCAAGTCACAAAAACATACACTGAAACGCAATAACACAGACACACACTGACAGCAAGTAACAAAGACATACACTGACACCAAGTAACAAAGACATACACTTACACCAAGTAACAAAGACAGACAATTACAACAAGTAACAAAGACATACACTTACACCAAGTATTTTGACATACAGTGACAACAATTAACAAAGACATACACTGATACCCAGTAACACAGACACACACTTACACCAAGTAACAAAGACATACATTGACACCAAGTCACAAAGACACACACTGACACCCAGTAACAAAGACATACACTGACACCAAGTCACAAAGACATACACTGATAACCAGTAACACAGACAGACACGTACTCCAAGTAACACGGACATACACTGACACCAAGTAACAAAGACATGCACTGATACCCTGTAACACTGACACACACTTACACCAAGTAACAAAGAAAGATACTGATACCCAGTAATACAGACACACACTTACACCAAGTAACAAAGACATACACTGATACCCAGTAACAAGGACATACACTGACACCCAGTAACACAGACACACATGGACACCAAGTAACAAAGACACACACTTACACCAAGTAACACAGACACACACTGACACCCAGTAACACAGACACACACTTACACCAAGTAACACAGACATACACTGACACCAAGTAACAAAGACATAAACTGATACCCAGTAACACAGACACACACTTACACCAAGTAACACAGACATACACTGATACCCAGGAACACAGACACACACTTACACCAAGTAACACAGACACACACTTACACCAAGTAACAAAGACATACACTTACACCAAGTAACACAGACATACACTGACACCAACTAACAAAGACATACAATTACACCAAGTAACAAAGGCACACACTTACACCAAGTAACACAGATATACACTGGCACCAATTAACAAAGAGATGCACTGACACCCAGTAACACAGACACACATGGACACCAAGTAACAAAGACACACACTTACACCAAGTAACACAGACACACACTGACACCCAGTAACACAGACACACACTTACACCAAGTAACACAGACATACACTGACACCAAGTAACAAAGACATACACTGATACCCAGTAACACAGACACACACTTACACCAAGTAACACAGACATACACTGACACCAAGTAACAAAGACAGACAATTACAACAAGTAACAAAGACATACACTTACACCAAGTATTTTGACATACAGTGACAACAATTAACAAAGACATACACTGATACCCAGTAACACAGACACACACTTACACCAAGTAACAAAGACATACATTGACACCAAGTCACAAAGACACACACTGACACCCAGTAACAAAGACATACACTGACACCAAGTCACAAAGACATACACTGATACCCAGTAACACAGGCACACACTTACACCAAGTAACACAGACATACACTGACACCAAGTAACAAAGACATACAATGATACCCAGGAACACAGACACACACTTACACCAAGTAACACAGACACACACTTACACCAAGTAACAAAGACATACACTTACACCAAGTAACACAGACATACACTGACACCAAGTAACAAAGACAGACAATTACACCAAGTCACAAAGACATACACTGATAACCAGTAACACAGACACACACTTACTCCAAGTAACACAGACATACACTGACACCAAGTAACAAAGACATACACTGATACCCAGTAACACAGACACACACTTACACCAAGTAACAAAGACAGACACTGATACCCAGTAACACAGACACCAACTTACACCAAGTAACAAAGACATACGCTGACACCCAGTAACAAAGACATAAACTGACACCCTGTAACACTCACACACATGGACACCAAGTAACAAAGACACACACTTACACCAAGTAACACAGACAACCACTGACACCCAGTAACACAGACACACATTTACACCAAGTAACACAGACACACACTGACACCAAGTAACAAAGACATACACTGATACCCAGTAACACAGACACACACTTACACCAAGTAACAAAGACATACACTTACACCAAGTAACACAGACATACACTGACACCAAGTAACAAAGACATACAATTACACCAAGTAACAAAGACACACACTTACACCAAGTAACACAGTTATACACTGGCACCAAGTAACAATGACATGCACTGACTCCCAGTAACACAGACACACACGGACACCAAGTAACAAAGACATACACTTACACCAAGTAACAAAGACATACACTGACACCCAGTAACACAGACACTCACTTACACCAAGTAACACAGACATACACTGACACCAAGTAACAAAGACATACAATGATACCCAGGAACACAGTCACACACTTACACCAAGTAACACAGACACACACATACACCAAGTAACAAAGACATACACTTACACCAAGTAACACAGACATACACTGACACCAAGTAACAAAGACATACAATTACACCAAGTAACAAAGACACACACTTACACCAAGTAACACAGACATACACTGGCAACAAGTAACAAAGACATGCACTGACACCCAGTAACACAGACAAACACGGACACCAAGTAACAAAGACACACACTTACACCAAGTAAGACAGACATACACTGACACCAAGTAACAAAGACATACACTGATACCCAGTAACACAGACACACACTTACACCAAGTAACACAGACATACACTGACACCAAGTAACAAAGACATACATTGATACCCAGGAACACAGACACACACTTACACCAAGTAACAAGGACATACACTTACACCAAGTAACAAAGACATTAACTGACACCAAGTAACAAAGACATACAATTATACCAAGTAACAAAGACACACACTTACACCAAGTAACAAAGACAGACACTGATACCCAGTAACACAGACACAAACTTACACCAAGTAACAAAGACATACACTGACACCCAGTAACACAAACAAACACACACTGACACCCAGTAACACAGAGAAACAGTAGTAAACAGTAACAAAGACATACACTGACACCAAGTAACACAGACACACACTGACACCCAGTAACAAAGACATACACTGACACCAAGTCACAAAGACATACACTGAAACGCAATAACACAGACACACACTGACAGCAAGTAACAAAGACAGACAATTACAACAAGTAACAAAGACATACACTTACACCAAGTATTTTGACATACAGTGACTACAATTAACAAAGACATACACTGATACCCAGTAACACAGACACACACTTACACCAAGTAACAAAGACATACATTGACACCAAGTCACAAAGACACACACTGACACCCAGTAACAAAGACATACACTGACACCAAGTCACAAAGACATACACTGATAACCAGTAACACAGACAGACACGTACTCCAAGTAACACGGACATACACTGACACCAAGTAACAAAGACATGCACTGATACCCTGTAACACAGACACACACTTACACCAAGTAACAAAGAAAGATACTGATACCCAGTAACACAGACACACACTTACACCAAGCAACACAGACAGACACTGATACCCAGGAACACAGACACACAATTACACCAAGTAACACAGACACACACTTACACCAAGTAACAAAGACATACACTTACACCAAGTAACACAGACATACACTGACACCAAGTAACAAAGACATACAATTACACCAAGTAACAAAGACACACACTTACACCAAGTAACACAGATATACACTGGCACCAATTAACAAAGACATGCACTGACACCCAGTAACACAGACACACACGGACACCAAGTAACAAAGACACACACTTACACCAAGTAACACAGACACACACTGACACCCAGTAACACAGACACACACTTACACCAAGTAACACAGACATACACTGACACCAAGTAACAAAGACATACACTGATACCCAGTAACACAGACACACAATTACACCAAGTAACACAGACATACACTGACACCAAGTAACAAAGACATACAATGATACCCAGGAACACAGACACACAATTACACCAAGTAACACAGACACACACTTACACCAAGTAACAAAGACATACACTTACACCAATTAACACAGACATACACTGACACCCAGTAACAAAGACATGCACTGATACCCAGTAACACAGATACACACTGACACCCAGTTAGAAACACACACTGATCCCCAGTAACACAGACACACACTGACCCCTAGTAACACAGACATACACTGACACCAAGTCACAAAGACACACACTGACTCCCAGTAACAAAGACATACACTGACACCAAGTCACAAAGACATACACTGAGACACAGACACACACTTACACCAAGTAACACAGACATACACTGACACCAAGGAACAAAGACATACACTGATACCCAGCATCACAGACACACACTTACACCAAGTAACAAATACATACACTGACACCAAGTCACAAAGACACACGCTGACACCCAGTAACAAAGACATACACTGACACCAAGTCACAAAGACATGCACTGATACCCAGGAACGCAGACAAAGACTGACACCCAGTAACAAAGACATACACTGATACCCAGTAACACAGACACACACTGACACCCAGTAACAAAGACATACACTGACACCAAGTCACAAAGACATACACTGAAACCCAGTAACAAAGACAAACACTGACCCCAGTAACAAAGACACACACTGACACCAAGTAACAAAGACACACACTGACACCAAGTAACAAAGACATACACAGACACAAAGTAACGAAGATATACACTGATACCCAGTAACACAGACACAGACTTACACCAAGTATCACAGACACACACAGACACCAAGTAACAAAGACAAACACTGATACCCAGTAACACAGACACACACGTACACCAAGGAACAAAGACATACACTGACACCAAGTAACAAAGACAGACACTTACACCAAGTAACACAGACATACACTGACACCAAGTAACAAAGACATACAATTACACCAAGTAACAAAGACACACACTTACACCAAGTAACACAGTTATACACTGGCACCAAGTAACAATGACATGCACTGACTCCCAGTAACACAGACACACACGGACACCAAGTAACAAAGACATACACTTACACCAAGTAACAAAGACATACACTGACACCCAGTAACACAGACACTCACTTACACCAAGTAACACAGACATACACTGACACCAAGTAACAAAGACATACAATGATACCCAGGAACACAGTCACACACTTACACCAAGTAACACAGACACACACATACACCAAGTAACAAAGACATACACTTACACCAAGTAACACAGACATACACTGACACCAAGTAACAAAGACATACAATTACACCAAGTAACAAAGACACACACTTACACCAAGTAACACAGACATACACTGGCAACAAGTAACAAAGACATGCACTGACACCCAGTAACACAGACAAACACGGACACCAAGTAACAAAGACACACACTTACACCAAGTAAGACAGACATACACTGACACCAAGTAACAAAGACATACACTGATACCCAGTAACACAGACACACACTTACACCAAGTAACACAGACATACACTGACACCAAGTAACAAAGACATACATTGATACCCAGGAACACAGACACACACTTACACCAAGTAACAAGGACATACACTTACACCAAGTAACAAAGACATTAACTGACACCAAGTAACAAAGACATACAATTATACCAAGTAACAAAGACACACACTTACACCAAGTAACAAAGACAGACACTGATACCCAGTAACACAGACACAAACTTACACCAAGTAACAAAGACATACACTGACACCCAGTAACACAAACAAACACACACTGACACCCAGTAACACAGAGAAACAGTAGTAAACAGTAACAAAGACATACACTGACACCAAGTAACACAGACACACACTGACACCCAGTAACAAAGACATACACTGACACCAAGTCACAAAGACATACACTGAAACGCAATAACACAGACACACACTGACAGCAAGTAACAAAGACAGACAATTACAACAAGTAACAAAGACATACACTTACACCAAGTATTTTGACATACAGTGACTACAATTAACAAAGACATACACTGATACCCAGTAACACAGACACACACTTACACCAAGTAACAAAGACATACATTGACACCAAGTCACAAAGACACACACTGACACCCAGTAACAAAGACATACACTGACACCAAGTCACAAAGACATACACTGATAACCAGTAACACAGACAGACACGTACTCCAAGTAACACGGACATACACTGACACCAAGTAACAAAGACATGCACTGATACCCTGTAACACAGACACACACTTACACCAAGTAACAAAGAAAGATACTGATACCCAGTAACACAGACACACACTTACACCAAGCAACACAGACAGACACTGATACCCAGGAACACAGACACACAATTACACCAAGTAACACAGACACACACTTACACCAAGTAACAAAGACATACACTTACACCAAGTAACACAGACATACACTGACACCAAGTAACAAAGACATACAATTACACCAAGTAACAAAGACACACACTTACACCAAGTAACACAGATATACACTGGCACCAATTAACAAAGACATGCACTGACACCCAGTAACACAGACACACACGGACACCAAGTAACAAAGACACACACTTACACCAAGTAACACAGACACACACTGACACCCAGTAACACAGACACACACTTACACCAAGTAACACAGACATACACTGACACCAAGTAACAAAGACATACACTGATACCCAGTAACACAGACACACAATTACACCAAGTAACACAGACATACACTGACACCAAGTAACAAAGACATACAATGATACCCAGGAACACAGACACACAATTACACCAAGTAACACAGACACACACTTACACCAAGTAACAAAGACATACACTTACACCAATTAACACAGACATACACTGACACCCAGTAACAAAGACATGCACTGATACCCAGTAACACAGATACACACTGACACCCAGTTAGAAACACACACTGATCCCCAGTAACACAGACACACACTGACCCCTAGTAACACAGACATACACTGACACCAAGTCACAAAGACACACACTGACTCCCAGTAACAAAGACATACACTGACACCAAGTCACAAAGACATACACTGAGACACAGACACACACTTACACCAAGTAACACAGACATACACTGACACCAAGGAACAAAGACATACACTGATACCCAGCATCACAGACACACACTTACACCAAGTAACAAATACATACACTGACACCAAGTCACAAAGACACACGCTGACACCCAGTAACAAAGACATACACTGACACCAAGTCACAAAGACATGCACTGATACCCAGGAACGCAGACAAAGACTGACACCCAGTAACAAAGACATACACTGATACCCAGTAACACAGACACACACTGACACCCAGTAACAAAGACATACACTGACACCAAGTCACAAAGACATACACTGAAACCCAGTAACAAAGACAAACACTGACCCCAGTAACAAAGACACACACTGACACCAAGTAACAAAGACACACACTGACACCAAGTAACAAAGACATACACAGACACAAAGTAACGAAGATATACACTGATACCCAGTAACACAGACACAGACTTACACCAAGTATCACAGACACACACAGACACCAAGTAACAAAGACAAACACTGATACCCAGTAACACAGACACACACGTACACCAAGGAACAAAGACATACACTGACACCAAGTAACAAAGACAGACACTTACACCAAGTAACACAGACATACACTGACACCAAGTAACAAAGACATACACTTACACCAACAAACAAAGACACACACTTACACCAAGTAACACAGACATACACTGACACCAATTAACAAAGACATACACTTACACCAAGTAACAAAGACACACACTTATACAAAGTAACAAAGACATACACTTACACCAAAACATACAGACATAAACTGACACCAAGTAACAAATACATACACTGACACCAAGTAACAAAGACACAGACTTACACCAAGTAACACAGACATACACTGACACCAAGTATCAAAGACATACACTGACACCAAGTAACAAAGACATACACTTACACCAAGTAACAAAGACATACACTGATACCCAGTAACACAGACACACACTTACAACAAGTAACAAAGACAGCCACTGATACCCAGTAACACTGACACAGACTTACACCAAGTCACAAATACATACACTGACACCCAGTAATAGAGACATACACTGACACCAAGTAACAAAGACACACACTGACACCAAGTAACAAAGACATACACTGATACCCAGTAACACAGACACACACTTTCACGAAGTAACAAAGACATACACTGATACCCAGTAACACATACACACACTTACACCAAGTATCACAGACATACACAGACACCAACTAACAAAGACATACACTGATAGCCAGAAACACAGACAAACACTTACACCACTTAACAAAGACATACACTGACACCAAGTAACAAATACATACAGTTAAACCAGATAACACGGACATACACTGACACCAAGTAACAAAGACATACACTTACACCAACTAACAAAGACACACACTTACACCAAGTTACACATACAAACACTGACACCAAGTGAGAAAGACACACACTTACACCAAGTAACTCAGACCGACACTGACACCAGGTAATAAAGACATGCACTGATACCCAGTAACACAGACACACTCTTACACCAAGTAACAAAGACAGACACTGATACCCAGTAACACAGACACACACTTACACCAAGTATCAAAGACATACACTGACACCAAGTAACACAGACATACAATTACACCAAGTAACAAAGACATACACTGACACCAAGTAACAAAGACATACACGTACACCAAGTAACAAAGACATACAATTACACCAAGTAACACAGACATACACTTACACCAAGTAACAAAGACACACACTTACACCAAGTAACACAGACATACAATGACACCAAGTAACAAAGACATACACTGATACCCAGTAACACAGACACACACTTACACCAAGTAACAAAGACAGACACTGATACCCAGTAACCCAGACACACACTGACACCAGGTCACAAAGACACACACTGACATCCAGTAACAAAGACAGACAATGATACCCAGTAACACAGACACACACTTACACCAAATTACAAAGACAGAGACTGATACCCAGTAACACAGACACACACTTACACCAAGTCACAAAGACATACACTGACACCAAGTAACAAAGACATACACTGATACCCAGTAACACAGATACACACTTACACCAAGTTACACATACAAACACTGACACCAAGTAAGAAAGACACACGCTTACACCAAGTAACTCAGACCGACACTGACACCAGGTAATAAAGACATGCACTGTTACCCAGTAACACAGACACACTCTTACACCAAGTAACAAAGACAGACACTGATACCCAGTAACACAGACACACACTTACACCAAGTATCAAAGACATACACTGACACCAAGTAACACAGACATACAATTACACCAAGTAACAAAGACATACACTGACACCAAGTAACAAAGACATACACGTACACCAAGTAACAAAGACATACAATTACACCAAGTAACACAGACATACACTTACACCAAGTAACAAAGACACACACTTACACCAAGTAACACAGACATACAATGACACCAAGTAACAAAGACATACACTGATACCCAGTAACACAGACACACACTTACACCAAGTAACAAAGACAGACACTGATACCCAGTAACCCAGACACACACTTACACCAGGTCACAAAGACACACACTGACATCCAGTAACAAAGACAGACAATGATACCCAGTAACACAGACACACACTTACACCAAATTACAAAGACAGAGACTGATACCCAGTAACACAGACACACACTTACACCAAGTCACAAAGACATACACTGACACCCAGTAACAAAGACATACACTGACACCCAGTAACAAAGACATACACTGATACCCAGTAACACAGACACACACTTACACCAAGTAACAAAGACATACACTGACACCAAGTAACTAAGACATACACTGACACCAATTAACAAAGACATACACTGATACCCAGTAACACAGACACACACTTACACCAAGTAACAAAGACATACACTGACACGAAGTAACAAAGACATACACTGACACCAAGTAACAATGACATACATTAATACCCAGTAACACAGACACTCACTTACACCAAGTAACAAAGACATACACTGATACCCAGTAACACAGACACACACTGACACCAAGTAACACAGACATACACTGACACCAAGTAACAAAGATATACACTGACACCCAGGAACACTGATACACACTGACACCCAGTAACACAGAGAAAAACTGACACCAAGTAACAAAGACATACACTGACACCAAGTAACAAAGACATACAATTATACCCAGTAACACAGACACGCACCGACACAAAGTAACAAAGACATACACTGACACCCAGTAACAAAGACATACACTGACACCCAGTAACAAAGACACACACTGACACCAAGTAACAAAGACATACACTGACACCAATTAACAAAGACACACACTTACACCAAGTAACAAAGACATACACTGACACCAAGTAACAAAGACATACAATTATACAAAGTAACAAAGACATACACTGACACCAAGCTAAAAGACATACACTGATACCCAGTAACACAGACACACACCTACACCAAGTAACAAAGACATACACTGATACCCAATAACAAAGAGACACATTTACACCAACTAACACAGACCTACACTTAAACCAAGTAACAAAGACAGATACTGATACCCAGTAACACAGACACACACTTACACCAAGTCACAAAGACATACACTGACACCCAGTAACAAAGACATACACTGACACCCAGTAACAAAGACATACACTGATACCCAGTAACACAGACACACACTTACACCAAGTAACAAAGACATACACTGACACCAAGTAACTAAGACATACACTGACACCAATTAACAAAGACATACACTGATACCCAGTAACACAGACACACACTTACACCAAGTAACAAAGACATACACTGACACCAAGTAACAAAGACATACACTGACACCAAGTAACAATGACATACATTAATACCCAGTAACACAGACACTCACTTACACCAAGTAACAAAGACATACACTGATACCCAGTAACACAGACACACACTTACACCAAGTAACACAGACATACACTGACACCAAGTAACAAAGATATACACTGACACCCAGGAACACTGATACACACTGACACCCAGTAACACAGAGAAAAACTGACACCAAGTAACAAAGACATACACTGACACCAAGTAACAAAGACATACAATTATACCCAGTAACACAGACACGCACCGACACAAAGTAACAAAGACATACACTGACACCCAGTAACAAAGACATACACTGACACCCAGTAACAAAGACACACACTGACACCAAGTAACAAAGACATACACTGACACCAATTAACAAAGACACACACTTACACCAAGTAACAAAGACATACACTGACACCAAGTAACAAAGACATACAATTATACAAAGTAACAAAGACATACACTGACACCAAGCTAAAAGACATACACTGATACCCAGTAACACAGACACACACCTACACCAAGTAACAAAGACATACACTGATACCCAATAACAAAGAGACACATTTACACCAACTAACACAGACCTACACTTAAACCAAGTAACAAAGACAGATACTGATACCCAGTAACACAGACACACACTTACACCAAGTAACAAAGACATACACTGATACCCAGTAACACAGACACACACTTACACCAAGTAACAAAGACATACACTGACACCAAGTAACAAAGACATACACTGACACCAATTAACAAAGACAGACACTGATACCCAGTAACACAGACACACACTTACACCAAGTAACAAAGACATACACTGACAACAAGTAACACAGACATACACTGACACCAAGTAACAATGACATACATTAATACCCAGTAACACAGACACACACTTACACCAGGTCACAAAGACAAACACTGACACCCAGTAACAAAGACAGACAATGATACCCAGTAACACAGACACACACGTACACCAAGTAACAAAGACAGAGACTGATACCCAGTAACACAGACACACACTTACACCAAGTCACAAAGACATACACTGACACCCAGTAACAAAGACATACACTGACACCCAGTAACAAAGAAACACACTGACACCAAGTAACAAAGACATACACTGACACCAATTAACAAAGACATACACTGATACCCAGTAACACAGACACACACTTACACCAAGTAACAAAGACATACACTGACACCAAGTAACAAAGACATACACTGACACCAAGTAACAATGACATACATTAATACCCAGTAACACAGACACACACTTACACCAAGTAACACAGACATACACTGACACCAAGTAACAAAGACATACACTGACACCCAGGAACACAGATACACACTGACACCCAGTAACACAGTGAAAAACTGACACCAAGTAACAAAGACAAACACTGACACCAATAACACAGACATACACTGGCACCAAGTAACAAATACATCCACTTATACCAAGTACAAAGACATACACTGACACCAAGTAACAAAGACATACAAGTATACCCAGTAACACAGACACGCACCGACACAAAGTAACAAAGACATAAACTGACACCCAGTAACAAAGACATACACTGACACCCAGTAACAAAGACACACACTGACACCAGGTAACAAAGACATACACTGACACCAATTAACAAAGACACACACTTACACCAAGTAACAAAGACATACACTGACACCAAGTAACAAAGACATACAATTATACCAAGTAACAAAGACATACACTGACACCAATTAACAAAGACACACACGTACACCAAGTAACAAAGACATACACTGATACCCAGTAACACAGACATGCACTGACACCAAGTAACAAAGACATACACTGATACCCAATAACACAGACACACATTTACACCAACTAACACAGACCTACACGTACACCAAGTAACAAAGACAGATACTGATACCCAGTAACAAAGACACACACTTACACCAAGTCACAAAGACATACACAGATACCCAGTAACACAGACACACACTTACAACAAGTATCACAGACATACACAGACAACAACTAACAAAGACATACGCTGATACCCAGAAACATAGACAAACACTTACACCACGTAACAAAGACATACACTGACACCAAGTAACAAATACATACACTTACACCAAATAACACAGACATACACTGACACCAAGTAACAAAGACATACACTTACACCAAGTTACACAGATAAACACTGACACCAAGTAACAAAGACATGCAATTACACCAAGTAGGAAAGACACACACTTACACCAAGTAACACAGACCTACACTGACACCAAGTAACAAAGATATACACTGATACCCAGTAACACAGACACACACTTACACCAAGTAACAAAGACATACACTGACAACAAGTAACACAGACATACACTGACACCAAGTAACAATGACATACATTAATACCCAGTAACACAGACACACACTTACACCAGGTCACAAAGACAAACACTGACACCCAGTAACAAAGACAGACAATGATACCCAGTAACACAGACACACACGTACACCAAGTAACAAAGACAGAGACTGATACCCAGTAACACAGACACACACTTACACCAAGTCACAAAGACATACACTGACACCCAGTAACAAAGACATACACTGACACCCAGTAACAAAGAAACACACTGACACCAAGTAACAAAGACATACACTGACACCAATTAACAAAGACATACACTGATACCCAGTAACACAGACACACACTTACACCAAGTAACAAAGACATACACTGACACCAAGAAACAAAGACATACACTGATACCCAGTAACACAGACACACATTTACACCAAGTAACACAGACATACACTGATACCCAGGAACACAGACACACACTTACACCAAGTAACACAGACACACACTGACACCAAGTAACAAAGACATGCACTTACACCAAGTAACACAGACATACACTGACACCAAGTAACAAAGACATACACTGATACCCAGTAACACAGACACACACTTACACCAAGCAACACAGACATACACTGACACCAAGTAACAAAGACATACACTGATACCCAGTAACACAGATACACACTTACACCAAGTTACACATACAAACACTGACACCAAGTAAGAAAGACACACGCTTACACCAAGTAACTCAGACCGACACTGACACCAGGTAATAAAGACATGCACTGTTACCCAGTAACACAGACACACTCTTACACCAAGTAACAAAGACAGACACTGATACCCAGTAACACAGACACACACTTACACCAAGTATCAAAGACATACACTGACACCAAGTAACACAGACATACAATTACACCAAGTAACAAAGACATACACTGACACCAAGTAACAAAGACATACACGTACACCAAGTAACAAAGACATACAATTACACCAAGTAACACAGACATACACTTACACCAAGTAACAAAGACACACACTTACACCAAGTAACACAGACATACAATGACACCAAGTAACAAAGACATACACTGATACCCAGTAACACAGACACACACTTACACCAAGTAACAAAGACAGACACTGATACCCAGTAACCCAGACACACACTTACACCAGGTCACAAAGACACACACTGACATCCAGTAACAAAGACAGACAATGATACCCAGTAACACAGACACACACTTACACCAAATTACAAAGACAGAGACTGATACCCAGTAACACAGACACACACTTACACCAAGTCACAAAGACATACACTGACACCCAGTAACAAAGACATACACTGACACCCAGTAACAAAGACATACACTGATACCCAGTAACACAGACACACACTTACACCAAGTAACAAAGACATACACTGACACCAAGTAACTAAGACATACACTGACACCAATTAACAAAGACATACACTGATACCCAGTAACACAGACACACACTTACACCAAGTAACAAAGACATACACTGACACGAAGTAACAAAGACATACACTGACACCAAGTAACAATGACATACATTAATACCCAGTAACACAGACACTCACTTACACCAAGTAACAAAGACATACACTGATACCCAGTAACACAGACACACACTTACACCAAGTAACACAGACATACACTGACACCAAGTAACAAAGATATACACTGACACCCAGGAACACTGATACACACTGACACCCAGTAACACAGAGAAAAACTGACACCAAGTAACAAAGACATACACTGACACCAAGTAACAAAGACATACAATTATACCCAGTAACACAGACACGCACCGACACAAAGTAACAAAGACATACACTGACACCCAGTAACAAAGACATACACTGACACCCAGTAACAAAGACACACACTGACACCAAGTAACAAAGACATACACTGACACCAATTAACAAAGACACACACTTACACCAAGTAACAAAGACATACACTGACACCAAGTAACAAAGACATACAATTATACAAAGTAACAAAGACATACACTGACACCAAGCTAAAAGACATACACTGATACCCAGTAACACAGACACACACCTACACCAAGTAACAAAGACATACACTGATACCCAATAACAAAGAGACACATTTACACCAACTAACACAGACCTACACTTAAACCAAGTAACAAAGACAGATACTGATACCCAGTAACACAGACACACACTTACACCAAGTCACAAAGACATACACTGACACCCAGTAACAAAGACATACACTGACACCCAGTAACAAAGACATACACTGATACCCAGTAACACAGACACACACTTACACCAAGTAACAAAGACATACACTGACACCAAGTAACTAAGACATACACTGACACCAATTAACAAAGACATACACTGATACCCAGTAACACAGACACACACTTACACCAAGTAACAAAGACATACACTGACACCAAGTAACAAAGACATACACTGACACCAAGTAACAATGACATACATTAATACCCAGTAACACAGACACTCACTTACACCAAGTAACAAAGACATACACTGATACCCAGTAACACAGACACACACTTACACCAAGTAACACAGACATACACTGACACCAAGTAACAAAGATATACACTGACACCCAGGAACACTGATACACACTGACACCCAGTAACACAGAGAAAAACTGACACCAAGTAACAAAGACATACACTGACACCAAGTAACAAAGACATACAATTATACCCAGTAACACAGACACGCACCGACACAAAGTAACAAAGACATACACTGACACCCAGTAACAAAGACATACACTGACACCCAGTAACAAAGACACACACTGACACCAAGTAACAAAGACATACACTGACACCAATTAACAAAGACACACACTTACACCAAGTAACAAAGACATACACTGACACCAAGTAACAAAGACATACAATTATACAAAGTAACAAAGACATACACTGACACCAAGCTAAAAGACATACACTGATACCCAGTAACACAGACACACACCTACACCAAGTAACAAAGAAATACACTGATACCCAATAACAAAGAGACACATTTACACCAACTAACACAGACCTACACTTAAACCAAGTAACAAAGACAGATACTGTTACCCAGTAACACAGACACACACTTACACCAAGTAACAAAGACATACACTGATACCCAGTAACACAGACACACACTTACACCAAGTAACAAAGACATACACTGACACCAAGTAACAAAGACATACACTGACACCAATTAACAAAGACAGACACTGATACGCAGTAACACAGACACACACTTACACCAAGTAACAAAGACATACACTGACAACAAGTAACACAGACATACACTGACACCAAGTAACAATGACATACATTAATACCCAGTAACACAGACACACACTTACACCAGGTCACAAAGACAAACACTGACACCCAGTAACAAAGACAGACAATGATACCCAGTAACACAGACACACACGTACACCAAGTAACAAAGACAGAGACTGATACCCAGTAACACAGACACACACTTACACCAAGTCACAAAGACATACACTGACACCCAGTAACAAAGACATACACTGACACCCAGTAACAAAGAAACACACTGACACCAAGTAACAAAGACATACACTGACACCAATTAACAAAGACATACACTGATACCCAGTAACACAGACACACACTTACACCAAGTAACAAAGACATACACTGACACCAAGTAACAAAGACATACACTGACACCAAGTAACAATGACATACATTAATACCCAGTAACACAGACACACACTTACACCAAGTAACACAGACATACACTGACAACAAGTAACAAAGACATACACTGACACCCAGGAACACAGATACACACTGACACCCAGTAACACAGTGAAAAACTGACACCAAGTAACAAAGACAAACACTGACACCAATAACACAGACATACACTGGCACCAAGTAACAAATACATCCACTTATACCAAGTACAAAGACATACACTGACACCAAGTAACAAAGACATACAATTATACCCAGTAACACAGACACGCACCGACACAAAGTAACAAAGACATAAACTGACACCCAGTAACAAAGACATACACTGACAACCAGTAACAAAGACACACACTGACACCAGGTAACAAAGACATACACTGACACCAATTAACAAAGACACACACTTACACCAAGTAACAAAGACATACACTGACACCAAGTAACAAAGACATACAATTATACCAAGTAACAAAGACATACACTGACACCAATTAACAAAGACACACACGTACACCAAGTAACAAAGACATACACTGATACCCAGTAACACAGACATGCACTGACACCAAGTAACAAAGACATACACTGATACCCAATAACACAGACACACATTTACACCAACTAACACAGACCTACACTTACACCAAGTAACAAAGACAGATACTGATACCCAGTAACAAAGACACACACTTACACCAAGTCACAAAGACATACACAGATACCCAGTAACACAGACACACACTTACAACAAGTATCACAGACATACACAGACAACAACTAACAAAGACATACGCTGATACCCAGAAACATAGACAAACACTTACACCACGTAACAAAGACATACACTGACACCAAGTAACAAATACATACACTTACACCAAATAACACAGACATACACTGACACCAAGTAACAAAGACATACACTTACACCAAGTTACACAGATAAACACTGACACCAAGTAACAAAGACATGCAATTACACCAAGTAGGAAAGACACACACTTACACCAAGTAACACAGACCTACACTGACACCAAGTAACAAAGATATACACTGATACCCAGTAACACAGACACACACTTACACCAAGTAACAAAGACATACACTGACAACAAGTAACACAGACATACACTGACACCAAGTAACAATGACATACATTAATACCCAGTAACACAGACACACACTTACACCAGGTCACAAAGACAAACACTGACACATAGTAACAAAGACAGACAATGATACCCAGTAACACAGACACACACGTACACCAAGTAACAAAGACAGAGACTGATACCCAGTAACACAGACACACACTTACACCAAGTCACAAAGACATACACTGACACCCAGTAACAAAGACATACACTGACACCCAGTAACAAAGAAACACACTGACACCAAGTAACAAAGACATACACTGACACCAATTAACAAAGACATACACTGATACCCAGTAACACAGACACACACTTACACCAAGTAACAAAGACATACACTGACACCAAGTAACAAAGACATACACTGACACCAAGTAACAATGACATACATTAATACCCAGTAACACAGACACACACTTACACCAAGTAACACAGACATACACTGACACCAAGTAACAAAGACATACACTGACACCCAGGAACACAGATACACACTGACACCCAGTAACACAGTGAAAAACTGACACCAAGTAACAAAGACAAACACTGACACCAATAACACAGACATACACTGGCACCAAGTAACAAATACATCCACTTATACCAAGTACAAAGACATACACTGACACCAAGTAACAAAGACATACAATTATACCCAGTAACACAGACACGCACCGACACAAAGTAACAAAGACATAAACTGACACCCAGTAACAAAGACATACACTGACACCCAGTAACAAAGACACACACTGACACCAGGTAACAAAGACATACACTGACACCAATTAACAAAGACACACACTTACACCAAGTAACAAAGACATACACTGACACCAAGTAACAAAGACATACAATTATACCAAGTAACAAAGACATACACTGACACCAATTAACAAAGACACACACGTACACCAAGTAACAAAGACATACACTGATACCCAGTAACACAGACATGCACTGACACCAAGTAACAAAGACATACACTGATACCCAATAACACAGACACACATTTACACCAACTAACACAGACCTACACTTACACCAAGTAACAAAGACAGATACTGATACCCAGTAACAAAGACACACACTTACACCAAGTCACAAAGACATACACAGATACCCAGTAACACAGACACACACTTACAACAAGTATCACAGACATACACAGACAACAACTAACAAAGACATACGCTGATACCCAGAAACATAGACAAACACTTACACCACGTAACAAAGACATACACTGACACCAAGTAACAAATACATACACTTACACCAAATAACACAGACATACACTGACACCAAGTAACAAAGACATACACTTACACCAAGTTACACAGATAAACACTGACACCAAGTAACAAAGACATGCAATTACACCAAGTAGGAAAGACACACACTTACACCAAGTAACACAGACCTACACTGACACCAAGTAACAAAGATATACACTGATACCCAGCAACACAGAAACACTCTTACACCAAGTAACAAAGACAGACACTGATACCCAGTAACACAGACACACACTTTCACCAAGTATCAAAGACATACACTGACACCAAGTAACAAAGACATACACTTACACCAAGTAACAAAGACATGCACTGAGACAAAGTAAGAAAAACATACACTTACACCAAGTAACACAGACATACACTTTCACCAAGTAACTAAGACACACACTTACACCAAGTAACACAGACATACACTGATACCCAGTAAACCAGACACACACTTACACCAGGTCACAAAGACAGACACCGACATCCAGTAACAAAGACAGACACTGATACCCAGTAACACAGACACACATTTACACCAAGAAACAAAGACAGAGACTGATACCCAGTAACACAGACACACACTTACACCAAGTATCACAGACATACACATACACCAACTAACAAAGACATACACTGATATCCAGAAACACAGACAAACACTTACACCAAGTACACACACTTACACCAAATAACACAGACATACACTGACACCATGTAACAAAGACATGCACTTACACCAATGAAGCAAGACACACACTTAAGCCAAGTAACACAGACACACTCTTGCACCAAGTAACAAAGACAGACACTGATACCCAGTAACACAGACACACACTTATACCAATAATCAAAGACATACACTGACACCAAGTAACAAAGACATACACTTACACCAAGTAACAAAGACATACACTGACACCAAGTAACAAAGACATACACTTACACCAAGTAACAAAGACATACACTTACACCAAGTAACACAGACATACACTGACACCAAGTAACAAAGACATACACTGATACCCAGTAACACAGACACACACTTACAACAAGTAACAAAGACAGACACTGATACCCAGTAACCCAGACACACACTTACACCAAGTCACAAAGTCATACACTGAAACCCAGTAACAATGACATCCACTGACACCCAGTAACAAAGAAACACACTGACACCAAGTAACAAAGACATACACTGACACCCAGTAACACAGACACACACTTACACCAAGTAACAAAGACATACACTGACACCAAGTAACAACGACATACACACACCAAGTAACAAAGACATCCACTGACACCCAGTAACACAGTCACACACTTACACCAAGTAACAAAGACATACACTGATACCCAGTAACACAGACACACACTTACACCAAGTAACACTGACATACACTGACACCAAGTAACAAAGACATACACTGACACCCAGAAACACAGATACACACTGACACCCAGTAACACAGAGAAAAACTGACACCAAGTAACAAAGACACACACTGACACCAAGTAACACAGACGTACACTGACACCAAGTAACAAAGACATACAATTATACCCAGTAACACAGACACGCACTGACACCCAGTAACAAAGACATACACTGACACCAAGTAACTAAGACATACAATTGCACCAAGTAAAAAAGACATACACTGACACCAAGTAACAAAGACATACACTGATACCCAATAACACAGACACACACTTACACCAAGTAACAAAGACATACACTGACACCAAGTAACAAAGACATTCACTGACACCCAGTAACAAAGACACACACTGACACCAAGTAACAAAGACATACACTGACACCAATTAACAAAGACACACACTTACACCATGTAACAAAGACATACACTGACACCATATAACAAAGACATACACTTACACCAAGTAACAAAGACATACACTGACACCAAGTTAAAAGACATACACAGATACCCAGTAACACAGACACACACCTACACCAAGTAACAAAGACATACACTGACACCAAGTAACAAAGACATACACTGACACTCAGTAACAAAGACACACACTGATACCAAGTAACAAAGACATACACTGATACCCAGTAACACAGACAAACAATTACACCAATAAACAAAGACATACACTGACACCAATTAACAAAGACATACACTGATACACAGTAACACAGACACACACTTACACCAAGTAACAAAGACATACACTGACACCAAGTAATAAAGACATACAATTGCACCAAGTAAAAAAGACATACGCTGACACCAAGTAACAAAGACATACACTGATACCCAGTAACACAGACACACACTTTCACCAAGAAACAAAGACAGTCACTGATACCCAGTAACGCAGACACACACTTACACTAAGTAACAAAGACAGACACTGATACCCAGTAACACAGACACACATTTACACCAAGAAACAAAGACAGAGACTGATACCCAGTAACACAGACACACACTTACACCAAGTATCACAGACATACACAGACACCAACTAACAAAGACATACACTGATACCCAGAAACACAGACAAACACTTACACCACGTAAGAAAGAAATACACTGACACCAAGTAACAAATACACACACTTACACCAAATAACACAGACATGCACTGACACCAAGTAACAAAGACATGCACTTACACCAATTAAGCAAGACACACACTTAAGCCAAGTAACACAGACCTACACTGACACCAAGTAACAAAGACATACACAGATACCCAGCAACACAGACACACTCTTGCACCAAGTAACAAAGACAGACACTGATACCCAGTAACACAGACAAACACTTATACCAAGAATCAAAGACATACACTGACACCAAGTAACAAAGACATACACTTACACCAAGTAACAAAGACATACACTGACACCAAGTAACAAAGACATACACTGACACCAAGTAACACAGACATACACTGACACCAAGTAACAAAGACATACACTGATACCCAGTAACACAGACACACACTTACAACAAGTAACAAAGACAGACACTGATACCCAGTAACCCAGACACACACTTACACCAAGTCACAAAGTCATACACTGACACCCAGTAACAAAGACATCCACTGACACCCAGTAACAAAGAAACACACTGACACCAAGTAACAAAGACATACACTGACACCCAGTAACACAGACACACACTTACACCAAGTAACAAAGACATACACTGACACCAAGTAACAACGACATACACTTACACCAAGTAACAAAGACATCCACTGACACCCAGTAACACAGTCACACACTTACACCAAGTAACAAAGACATACACTGATACCCAGTAACACAGACACACACTTACACCAAGTAACACTGACATACACTGACACCAAGTAACAAAGACATACACTGACACCCAGGAACACAGATACACACTGACATCCAGTAACACAGAGAAAAACTGACACCAAGTAACAAAGACACACACTGACACCAAGTAACAAAGACATACAATTATACCCAGTAACACAGACACGCACTGACACCCAGTAACAAAGACATACACTGACACCAAGTAACTAAGACATACAATTGCACCAAGTAAAAAAAGACATACACTGACACCAAGTAACAAAGACATACACTGATACCAAGTAACAAAGACATCCACTTATACCAAGTACAAAGACATACACTGACATCAAGTAACAAATACAAACAATTATACCCAGTAACACAGATACACACTGACACCCAGTAACACAGAGAAAAACTGACACCAAGTAACAAAGACACACACTGACAGCAAGTAACACAGACATACACTGACACCAAGTAACAAAGACATCTACTTATACCAAGTACAAAGACATACACTGACATCAAGTAACAAATACATACAATTATACCCAGTAACACAGACACGCACTGACACCCAGTAACAAAGACATTCACTGACACCAAGTAGCAAAGACAGACACTGATACCCAGTAACACAGACACACACTTACACCAAGTAACAAAGACATACACTGATACCCAGTAACACAGACACACACTGACACCAAGTAACAAAGACATACACTGATACCCAGTAACACAGACACACACTTACACCAATTAACACAGACATACACTGACACCAAGTAACAAAGACATACACTGACACCCAGGAACACAGATACACACTGACACCCAGTAACACAGAGAAAAAGTGACACCAAGTAACAAAGACACACACTGACACCAAGTAACACAGACATACACTGACACCAAGTAACAAAGGCATCCACTTATACCTAGTACAAAGGCAGACACTGACACCAAGTAACAAAGACATACAATTATTCCCAGTAACACAGACACGCACTGACAGCCAGTAACAAAGACATACACTGACACCAAGTAACAAAGACAGACACTGATAACCAGTAACACAGACACACACTTACACGAAGTAACAAAGACATACACTGATACCCAGTAACACAGACACACACTTACACCAAGTATCACAGACATACACAGACACCAACTAACAAAGACATACACTGATACCCAGAAACACAGACAAACACTTACACCACGTAACAAAGACATACACTGACACCAAGTAACAAATACATACACTTACACCAAATAACAAAGACATACACTGACACCAAGTAACAAAGATATACACTTACACCAACTAACAAATACACACACTTACACCACGTTACACAGACAAACACTGACACCAAGTAACAAAGACATGCACTTACACCAACTAAGAAAGACACACACTTACACCAAGTAACACAGACCTACACTGACAGCAAGTAACAAAGACATACACTGATACCCAGCAACACAGACACACACTTACACCAAGTATCAAAGACATACACTGACACCAAGTAACAAAGACATACACTTACACCAAGTAACAAAGACATACACTGACACCAAGTAACAAAGACATACACTTACACCAAGTAACACAGACATACACTTACACCAAGTAACAAAAACACACACTTACACCAAGTAACACAGACATACACTGACACCAAGTAACAAAGACATACACTGATACCCAGTAACCCAGACACACACTTACACCAAGTAACAAAGACAGAGACTGATACCCAGTGACACAGGCACACACTTACACCAAGTAACAAAGACATACACTGATACCCAGTAACACAGACACACAATTACACCAAGTAACAAAGACATATACTGACACCAAGTAACAAAGACATACACTGACACCAATTAACAAAGACATACACTGAATCCCAGATACACAGATACACACTTACACCAAGTAACAAAGACATACACTGACACCAAGTAAAAAAGACATCCACTGACACCAAGTAACAATGACATACATTACTACCCAGTAACACAGACACACACTTACACCAAGTAACACAGACATACACTGATAGCCAGTAACAGAGACACACACTTACACCTAGTAACACAGACATACACTGACACCAAGTAACAAAGACATACACTGACACCCAGGAACACAGATACACACTGACACCCAGTAACACAGAGAAAAACTGACACCAAGTAACAAAGACACACACTGACAGCAAGTAACACAGACATACACTGACACCAAGTAACAAAGACATCCACTTATACCAAGTACAAAGACATACACTGACACCAAGTAACAAATACATACAATTATACCCAGTAACACAGACACGCACTGACACCCAGTAACAAAGACATACACTGACACCAAGTAACAAAGACAGACACTGATACCCAGTAACACAGACACACACTTACACCAAGTAACCAAGACATACACTGATACCCAATAACACAGACACACACTTACACCAACTAACACAGACATATACTGACACAAAGTAACAAAGACATACATTGACACCCAGTAACAAAGACACACACTGACACAAGTAACAAAGACATACACTGACACCAAGTAACAAACACATACACTGACAGCAATTAACAAAGACATACACTGATACCCAGTAACACAGACACACACTTACACCAAGTAACAAAGACATACACTGACAGCAAGTAACAAAGACATACACTTACACCAAGTAACAAAGACATACACTGACACCAAGTAACAATGACATACATTAATACCCAGTAACACAGACACACACTTACACCAAGTAACAAAGACATACACTGATACCCAGTATCACAGACACACACTTACACCAAGTAACACAGACATACACTGACACCAAGTCACAAAGACATACACTGACACCAAGTAACAAAGACATCCACTTATACCAAGTACAAAGACATACACTGACACCAAGTAACAAAGACATACAATTATACCCAGTAACACAGACACGCACTGACACCCAGTAACAAAGACATACACTGACACCAAGTAACAAAGACAGACACTGATACCCAGTAACACAGACACACACTTACACCAAGTAACCAAGACATACACTGATACCCAATAACACAGACACACACTTACACCAACTAACACAGACATACACTGACACCAAGTTAAAAGACATACACTTACACCAAATAACAAAGACATACACTGACACCAAGTAACAAAGACATACACTGACACCAATTAACAAAGACACACACTTACACCAAGTAACAAAGACATGCACTGACACCAAGTAACAAAGACACACACTTATACCAAGTAACAAAGACATACACTGACACCAAGTTAAAAGACATACACTTACACCAAGTAACAAAGACATACACTGACACCAAGTAACAAAGACATACACTGACACCAAGTAACACAGACATACACTTACACCAAGTAACAAAGACACACACTTACACCAAGTAACAAAGACATACACTGACACCAAGTAACAAAGACATACACTGACACCAATTAACAAAGACATACACTGTTACCCAGTAACACAGACACACACTTACACCAAGTAACAAAGACATACACTGACAGCAAGTAACAAAGACATACACTGACACCCAGGAACACAGATACACACTGACACCCAGTAACACAGAGAAAAACTGACACCAAGTAACAAAGGCACACACTGACACCAAGTGACACAGACATACACTGACACCAAGTAACAAATACATACACTTACACCAACTAACAAAGAGACAAACTTACACCACGTTACACAGACAAACACTGACACCAAGTAACAAAGACATGCACTTACACCAACTAAGAAAGACACACACTTACACCAAGTAACACAGACCTACACTGACAGCAAGTAACAAAGACATACACTGATACCCAGCAACACACACACACACTTACACCAAGTATCAAAGACATACACTGACACCAAGTAACAAAGACATACACTTACACCAAGTAACAAAGACATACACTGACACCAAGTAACAAAGACATACACTTACACCAAGTAACAAAGACATACACTGACACCAAGTAACAAAGACAGACACTTACACCAAGTAACACAGACATACACTTACACCAAGTAACACAGACACACACTGATAACCAGTAACCCAGACACACACTTACACCAAGTAACAAAGACAGAGACTGATACCCAGTAACACAGACACACACTTACACCAAGTCACAGAGACATACACTGACACCCATTAACAAAGACATACACTGACACCCAGTAACAAAGAAACACACTGACACCAAGTAACAAAGACATACACTGATACCCAGTAACACAGACAAACACTTACACCAAGTAACAAAGACATACACTGACACCAAGTAACAAAGACATACACTGACACCAATTAACAAAGACATACACTGATACCCAGATACACAGATACACACTTACACCAAGTAACAAATACATACACTGACACCAAGTAACAAAGACATACAGTTACACCAAGTAACAAAGACATACACTGACACCAAGTAGCAATGACATACATTACTACCCAGTCACACAGACACACACTTACACCAAGTAACAAAGACATACACTGATACCCAGTAACACAGACACACACTTACACCAAGTAACACAGACATACACTGACACCAAGTAACAAAGACGTACACTGACACCCAGGAACACAGATACACACTGACACCCAGTAACACAGAGAAAAACTGACACCAAGTAACAAAGACACACACTGACACCAAGTAACACAGACATACACTGACACCAAGTAACAAAGACATCCACTTATACCAAGTACAAAGACATACACTGACACCAAGTAACAAATACATCCAATTATACCCAGTAACACAGACACGCACTGACACCCAGTAACAAAGACATACACTGACACCAAGTAACAAAGAAAGACACTGATACCCAGTAACACAGACACACACTTACACCAACTAACACAGACATACACTGAGACAAAGTATCAAAGACATACATTGACACCCAGTAACAAAGACATACACTGACACCCAGTAACAAAGACACACACTGACACCAAGTAACAAAGACATACACTGACACTAATTAACAAAGACACACACTTACACCAAGTAACAAAGACATACACTGATACCCAGTAACACAGACACACACTTACACCAAGTAACAAAGACAGACACTGATACCCAGTAACCCAGACACACACTTACACCAGGTGACAAAGACACACACTGACATCCAGTAACAAAGACAGACACTGATACCCAGTAACACAGACTCACAATTACACCAAGTAACAAAGACAGAGACTGCTACCCAGTAACACAGACACACACTTACACCAAGTCACAAAGTCATACACTGACACCCAGTAACAAAGACATCCACTGACACCCAGTAACAAAGAAACACACTGACACCAAGTAACAAAGACAGACACAGACACCCAGTAACACAGACACACACTTACACCAAGTAACAAAGACATACACTGACACCAAGTAACAAAGACATACACTTACACCAAGTAACAAAGACATACACTGACACCAAGTAACAATGACATACATTAATACCCAGTAACACAGGCACACACTTACACCAAGTAACAAAGACATACACTGATACCCAGTAACACAGACACACACTTACAGCAAGTAACACTGACATACACTGACACCAAGTATCACAAAGACATACACTGACACCAAGTAACAATGACATACATTAATACCCAGTAACACAGACACACACTTACACCAAGTAACAAAGACATACACTGATACCCAGAAACACAGACACACACTTACACCAAGTAACACTGACATACACTGACACCAAGTAACAAAGACATACATTGACACCCAGGAACACAGATACACACTGACACCCAGTAACACAGAGAAAAACTGAAACCAAGTAACGAAGACACACACTGACACCAAGTAACACAGACATACACTGACACCAAGTAACAAAGACATCCACTTATACCAAGTACAAAGACATACACTGACACCAAGTAACAAAGACATACAATTATACCCAGTAACACAGACACGCACTGACACCCAGTAACAAAGACATACACTGATACCCAATAACACAGACACACACTTACACCAATTAACACAGACATACTCTGACACAAAGTAACAAAGAAATACACTGACACCAAGTAACAAAGACACACACTGACACCAAGTAACAAAGACATGCACTGACAACAATTAACAAAGACACACACTTACACCAAGTAACAAAGACATACACTGACACCAAGTAACAAAGACATACACTGACACCAATTAACAAAGACATACACTTACACCAAGTAACAAAGACATGCACTGACACCAAGTAACAAAGACACACACTTATACCAAGTAACAAAGACATACACTGACACCAAGTTAAAAGACATACACTTACACCAAGTAACAAAGACATACACTGACACCAAGTAACACAGACATACACTTACACCAAGTAACAAAGACATACACTTACACCAAGTAACAAAGACATACACTGACACCAAGTAACAATGACATACATTAATACCCAGTAACACAGGCACACACTTACACCAAGTAACAAAGACATACACTGATACCCAGTAACACAGACACACACTTACAGCAAGTAACACTGACATACACTGACACCAAGTATCACAGACATACACTGACACCAAGTAACAATGACATACATTAATACCCAGTAACACAGACACACACTTACACCAAGTAACAAAGACATACACTGATACCCAGAAACACAGACACACACTTACACCAAGTAACACTGACATACACTGACACCAAGTAACAAAGACATACATTGACACCCAGGAACACAGATACACACTGACACCCAGTAACACAGAGAAAAACTGAAACCAAGTAACGAAGACACACACTGACACCAAGTAACACAGATATACACTGACACCACGTAACCAAGACATCCACTTATACCAAGTACAAAGACATACACTGACACCAAGTAACAAAGACATACAATTATACCCAGTAACACAGACACGCACTGACACCCAGTAACAAAGACATACACTGATACCCAATAACACAGACACACACTTACACCAATTAACACAGACATACACTGACACAAAGTAACAAAGAAATACACTGACACCAAGTAACAAAGACACACACTGACACCAAGTAACAAAGACATGCACTGACAACAATTAACAAAGACACACACTTACACCAAGTAACAAAGACATACACTGACACCAAGTAACAAAGACATACACTGACACCAATTAACAAAGACACACACTTACACCAAGTAACAAAGACATGCACTGACACCAAGTAACAAAGACACACACTTATACCAAGTAACAAAGACATACACTGACACCAAGTTAAAAGACATACACTTACACCAAGTAACAAAGACATACACTGACACCAAGTAACAAAGACATACACTGACACCAAGTAACACAGACATACACCTACACCAAGTAACAAAGACACACACTTACACCAAGTAACAAAGACATACACTGACACCAAGTAACAAAGACATACACTGACACCAATTAACAAAGACATACACTGACACCCAGGAACACAGATACACACTGACACCCAGTAACACAGAGAAAAACTGACACCAAGTAACAAAGGCACACACTGACACCAAGTGACACAGACATACACTGACACCAAGTAACAAATACATACACTTACACCAACTAACAAAGAGACAAACTTACACCACGTTACACAGACAAACACTGACACCAAGTAACAAAGAAATGCACTTACACCAACTAAGAAAGACACACACTTACACCAAGTAACACAGACCAACACTGACAGCAAGTAACAAAGACATACACAGATACCCAGCAACACACACACACACTTACACCAAGTATCAAAGACATACACTGACACCAAGTAACAAAGACATACACTTACACCAAGTAACAAAGACATACACTGACACCAAGTAACAAAGACATACACTTACACCAAGTAACAAAGACATACACTGACACCAAGTAACAAAGACATACACTTACACCAAGTAACACAGACATACACTTATACCAAGTAACAAAGACACACACTTACACCAAGTAACACAGACATACACTGACACCAAGTAACAAAGACATACACTGATACCCAGTAACCCAGACACACACTTACACCAAGTAACAAAGACAGAGACTGATACCCAGTAACAAAGACACACACTTACACCAAGTCACAAAGACATACACTGACACCCAGTAACAAAGACATACACTGACACCCAGTAACAAAGAAACACACTGACACCAAGTAACACAGACATACACTTATACCAAGTAACAAAGACACACACTTACACCAAGTAACACAGACATACACTGACACCAAGTAACAAAGACATTCATTGACACCCAGGAACACAGATACACACTGACACCCAGTAACACAGAGAAAAACTGAAACCAAGTAACGAAGACACACACTGACACCAAGTAACACAGACATACACTGACACCAAGTAACAAAGACATCCACTTATACCAAGTACAAAGACATACACTGACACCAAGTAACAAAGACATACAATTATACCCTGTAACACAGACACGCACTGACACCCAGTAACAAAGACATACACTGATACCCAATAACACAGACACACACTTACACCAATTAACACAGACATACACTGACACAAAGTAACAAAGAAATACACTGACACCAAGTAACAAAGACACACACTGACACCAAGTAACAAAGACATGCACTGACAACAATTAACAAAGACACACACTTACACCAAGTAACAAAGACATACACTGACACCAAGTAACAAAGACATACACTGACACCAATTAACAAAGACACAGACTTACACCAAGTAACAAAGACATGCACTGACACCAAGTAACAAAGACACACACTTATACCAAGTAACAAAGACATACACTGACACCAAGTTAAAAGACATACACTTACACCAAGTAACAAAGACATACACTGACACCAAGTAACAAAGACATACACTGACACCAAGTAACACAGACATACACTGACACCAAGTAACAAAGACACACACTTACACCAAGTAACAAAGACATACACTGACACCAAGTAACAATGACATACATTAATACCCAGTAACACAGGCACACACTTACACCAAGTAACAAAGACATACACTGATACCCAGTAACACAGACACACACTTACAGCAAGTAACACTGACATACACTGTCACCAAGTATCACAGACATACACTGACACCAAGTAACAATGACATACATTAATACCCAGTAACACAGACACACACTTACACCAAGTAACAAAGACATACACTGATACCCAGAAACACAGACACACACTTACACCAAGTAACACTGACTTACACTGACACCAAGTAACAAAGACATACATTGACACCCAGGAACACAGATACACACTGACACCCAGTAACACAGAGAAAAACTGAAACCAAGTAACGAAGACACACACTGACACCAAGTAACACAGACATACACTGACACCAAGTAACAAAGACATCCACTTATACCAAGTTCAAAGACATACACTGACACCAAGTAACAAAGACATACAATTATACCCAGTAACACAGACACGCACTGACACCCAGTAACAAAGACATACACTGATACACAATAACACAGACACACACTTACACCAATTAACACAGACATACACTGACACAAAGTAACAAAGAAATACACTGACACCTAGTAACAAAGACACACACTGACACCAAGTAACAAAGACATGCACTGACAACAATTAACAAAGACACACACTTACAGCAAGTAACAAAGACATACACTGACACCAAGTAACAAAGACATACACTGACACCAATTAACAAAGACACACACTTACACCAAGTAACAAAGACATGCACTGACACCAAGTAACAAAGACACACACTTATACCAAGTAACAAAGACATACACTGACACCAAGTTAAAAGACATACACTTACACCAAGTAACAAAGACATACACTGACACCAAGTAACAAAGACATACACTGACACCAAGTAACACAGACATACACTTACACCAAGTAACAAAGACACACACTTACACCAAGTAACAAAGACATACACTGACACCAAGTAACAAAGACATACACTGACACCAATTAACAAAGACATACAGTGATACCCAGTAACACAGACACACACTTACACCAAGTAACAAAGACATACACTGACAGCAAGTAACAAAGACATACACTGACACCCAGGAACACAGATACACACTGACACCCAGTAACACAGAGAAAAACTGACACCAAGTAACAAAGGCACACACTGACACCAAGTGACACAGACATACACTGACACCAAGTAACAAAGACATACACTGACACCAATTAACAAAGACATACAGTGATACCCAGTAACACAGACACACACTTACACCAAGTAACAAAGACATACACTGACAGCAAGTAACAAAGACATACACTGACACCCAGGAACACAGATACACACTGACACCCAGTAACACAGAGAAAAACTGACACCAAGTAACAAAGGCACACACTGACACCAAGTGACACAGACATACACTGACACCAAGTAACAAAGACATGCACTTACACCAACTAAGAAAGACACACACTTACACCAAGTAACACAGACCTACACTGACAGCAAGTAACAAAGACATACACTGATACCCAGCAACACACACACACACTTACACCAAGTATCAAAGACATACACTGACACCAAGTAACAAAGACATACACTTACACCAAGTAACAAAGACATACACTGACACCAAGTAACAAAGACATACACTTACACCAAGTAACAAAGACATACACTGACACCAAGTAACAAAGACATACACTTACACCAAGTAACACAGACATACACTTATACCAAGTAACAAAGACACACACTTACACCAAGTAACACAGACATACACTGACACCAAGCAACAAAGACATACACTGATACCCAGTAACCCAGACACACATTTACACCAAGTAACAAAGACAGAGACTGATACACAGTAACAAAGACACACACTTACACCAAGTCACAAAGACATACACTGACACCCAGTAACAAAGACATACACTGACACCCAGTAACAAAGAAACACACTGACACCAAGTAACACAGACATACACTTATACCAAGTAACAAAGACACACACTTACACCAAGTAACACAGACATACACTGACACCAAGTAACAAAGACATACACAGACACCCAGTAACACAGACACACACTTACACCAAGTAACAAAGACATACACTGACACCAAGTAACAAAGACATACACTGACACCAAGTAACAAAGACATACACTGACACCAATTAACAAAGACATACACTGATACCCAGATACACAGATACACACTTACACCAAGTAACAAAGACATACACTGACACCAAGTAACAAAGACATACATTACTACCCAGTCACACAGACACACACTTACACCAAGTAACAAAGACATACACTGATACCCAGTAACACAGACACACACTTACACCAAGTAACACAGACATACACTGACACCAAGTAACAAAGACATACACTGACACCCAGGAACACGGATACACACTGACACCCAGTAACACAGAGAAAAACTGACACCAAGTAACAAAGACACACACTGACACCAAGTAACACAGACATACACTGACACCAAGTAACAAAGACATCCACTTATACCAAGTACAAAGACATACACTGACACCAAGTAACAAATACATCCAATTATACCCAGTAACACAGACACGCACTGACACCCAGTAACAAAGACATACACTGACACCAGGTAACAAAGACAGACACTGATACCCAGTAACACAGACACACACTTACACCAACTAACACAGACATACACTGACACAATGTATCAAAGACATACATTGACACCCAGTAACAAAGACATACACTGACACCCAGTAACAAAGACACACACTTACACCAAGTAACAAAGACATACACTGACACCAAGTAACAAAGACATACACTGACACCAATTAACAAAGACATACAGTGATACCCAGAAACACAGACACACACTTACACCAAGTAACAAAGACATACACTGACAGCAAGTAACAAAGACATACACTGACACCCAGGAACACAGATACACACTGACACCCAGTAACACAGAGAAAAACTGACACCAAGTAACAAAGGCACACACTGACACCAAGTGACACAGACATACACTGACACCAAGTAACTAAGACATACACTGACACCAATTAACAAAGACATACAGTGATACCCAGTAACACAGACACACACTTACACCAAGTAACAAAGACATACACTGACAGCAAGTAACAAAGACATACACTGACACCCAGGAACACAGATACACACTGACACCCAGTAACACAGAGAAAAACTGACACCAAGTAACAAAGGCACACACTGACACCAAGTGACACAGACATACACTGACACCAAGTAACAAAGACATGCACTTACACCAACTAAGAAAGACACACACTTACACCAAGTAACACAGACCTACACTGACAGCAAGTAACAAAGACATACACTGATACCCAGCAACACACACACACACTTACACCAAGTATCAAAGACATACACTGACACCAAGTAACAAAGACATACACTTACACCAAGTAACAAAGACATACACTGACACCAAGTAACAAAGACATACACTTACACCAAGTAACAAAGACATACACTGACACCAAGTAACAAAGACATACACTTACACCAAGTAACACAGACATACACTTATACCAAGTAACAAAGACACACACTTACACCAAGTAACACAGACATACACTGACACCAAGCAACAAAGACATACACTGATACCCAGTAACCCAGACACACATTTACACCAAGTAACAAAGACAGAGACTGATACACAGTAACAAAGACACACACTTACACCAAGTCACAAAGACATACACTGACACCCAGTAACAAAGACATACACTGACACCCAGTAACAAAGAAACACACTGACACCAAGTAACACAGACATACACTTATACCAAGTAACAAAGACACACACTTACACCAAGTAACACAGACATACACTGACACCAAGTAACAAAGACATACACAGACACCCAGTAACACAGACACACACTTACACCAAGTAACAAAGACATACACTGACACCAAGTAACAAAGACATACACTGACACCAAGTAACAAAGACATACACTGACACCAATTAACAAAGACATACACTGATACCCAGATACACAGATACACACTTACACCAAGTAACAAAGACATACACTGACACCAAGTAACAAAGACATACATTACTACCCAGTCACACAGACACACACTTACACCAAGTAACAAAGACATACACTGATACCCAGTAACACAGACACACACTTACACCAAGTAACACAGACATACACTGACACCAAGTAACAAAGACATACACTGACACCCAGGAACACGGATACACACTGACACCCAGTAACACAGAGAAAAACTGACACCAAGTAACAAAGACACACACTGACACCAAGTAACACAGACATACACTGACACCAAGTAACAAAGACATCCACTTATACCAAGTACAAAGACATACACTGACACCAAGTAACAAATACATCCAATTATACCCAGTAACACAGACACGCACTGACACCCAGTAACAAAGACATACACTGACACCAGGTAACAAAGACAGACACTGATACCCAGTAACACAGACACACACTTACACCAACTAACACAGACATACACTGACACAATGTATCAAAGACATACATTGACACCCAGTAACAAAGACATACACTGACACCCAGTAACAAAGACACACACTGACACCAAGTAACAAAGACATACACTGACACTAATTAAAAAAGACACACACTTACACCAAGTATCAAAGACATACACTGACACCAAGTAACACAGACATGCACTGACACCAAGTAACAAAGACATACACTGATACCCAGTAACACAGACACACACTTACACCAAGTAACAAAGACAGACACTGATACCCAGTAACCCAGACACACACTTACACCAGGTGACAAAGACACACACTGACATCCAGTAACAAAGACAGACACTGATACCCAGTAACACAGACTCACAATTACACCAAGTAACAAAGACAGAGACTGCTACCCAGTAACACAGACACACACTAACACCAAGTCACAAAGACATACACTGACACCCAGTAACAAAGACATCCACTGACACCCAGTAACAAAGAAACACACTGACACCAAGTAACAAAGACATACACAGACACCCAGTAACACAGACACACACTTACACCAAGTAACAAAGACATACACTGACACCAAGTAACAAAGACATACACTTACACCAAGTAACAAAGACATACACTGACACCAAGTAGCAATGACATACATTAATACCCAGTAACACAGGCACACACTTACACCAAGTAACAAAGACATACACTGATACCCAGTAACACAGACACACACTTACAGCAGGTAACACTGACATACACTGACACCAAGTATCACAGACATACACTGACACCAAGTAACAATGACATACATTAATACCCAGTAACACAGACACACACTTACACCAAGTAACAAAGACATACACTGATACCCAGAAACACAGACACACACTTACACCAAGTAACACTGACATACACTGACACCAAGTAACAAAGACATACATTGACACCCAGGAACACAGATACACACTGACACCCAGTAACACAGAGAAAAACTGAAACCAAGTAACAAAGACACACACTGACACCAAGTAACACAGACATACACTGACACCAAGTAACAAAGACATCCACTTATACCAAGTACAAAGACATACACTGACACCAAGTAACAAAGACATACAATTATACCCAGTAACACAGACAAGCACTGACACCCAGTAACAAAGACATACACTGATACCCAATAACACAGACACACACTTACACCAATTAACACAGACATACACTGACACAAAGTAACAAAGACATACACTGACACCCAGTAACAAAGACACACACTGACACCAAGTAACAAAGACATACACTGACACCAAGTAACAAAGACATACACTGATACCCAGTAACACAGACACACACTTACACCAATAAACAAAGACATACACTGACACCCAGTAACAAAGACATACACTGACACCAAGTAACAAAGACATGCACTGACAACAATTAACAAAGACACACACTTGCACCAAGTAACAAAGACATACACTGACACCAAGTAACAAAGACATACACATAAACCAAGTAACAAAGACATACACTGACACCAAGTTAAAAGACATACACAGATACCCAATAACACAGACACACATTTACACCAACTAACACAGACACACACTTACACCAAGTAACAAAGACAGATACTGACACCCAGTAACACAGACACACACTTACACAAAGTCACAAAGACATACACTGACACTCAGTAACAAAGACATGCACTGACACCCAGTAACAAAGACACACACTGATACCAAGTAACAAAGACATACACTGATACCCAGTAACACAGACACACACTTACACCAATAAACAAAGACATACACTGACACCAATTAACAAAGACATACACTGATAACCAGTAACACAGACACACACTTACACCAAGTAACAAAGACATACACTGACACCAAGTAACAAAGACATACAATTGCACCAATTAAAAAAGACATACACTGACACCAAGTAACAAAGACATACACTGATGCCCAGTAACACAGACACACACTTACACCAAGAAACAAAGACAGACACTGATACCCAGTAACACAGACACACAATTATACCAAGAAACAAAGACAGAGACTGATATCCATTAACACAGACACATTCTTACACCAAGTCACAAAGACACACACTGACACCCAGTAACAAAGACATACACTGACACCCAGTAACAAAGAAACACAATGACACCAAGTAACAAAGACATACACTGATACCCAGTAACACAGACACACACTTACGCCAAGTAAAAAAGACATACACTGACACCCAGTAACCAAGACATACACTGACACCAAGTAACAAAGACAGACACTGATACCCAGTAACACAGACACACAATTACACGAAGTAACAAAGACATACACTGATACCCAGAAACGCAGACAAACACTTACACCAAGTAACACAGACCTACACTGACACAAGTAACAAAGACATACACTGATACCCAGCAACACAGACACACTCTTACACCAAGTAACAAAGACAGACACTGATACCCAGTAACACAGACACACAATTACACCAAGTATCAAAGATATACACTGACACCAAGTAACAAAGACATACACTTACACCAAGTAACAAAGACATACACTGACATCAAGTAACAAAGACACACACGTACACCAAGTAACACAGACATACACTGACACCAAGTAACAAAGACATACACTGATACCCAGTAACCCAGACACACACTTACACCAAGTAACAAAGACAGAGATCGATACCCAGTAACACAGACACACAGTTACATCAAGTCACAAAGACATACACTGACACCCAGTAACAAAGACATACACTGACACCCAGTAACAAAGAAACACACTGACACCAAGTAACAAAGACATACACTGATACCCAGTAACACAGACACACACTTACACCAAGTAACAAAGACATACGCTGACACCAAGTAACAAAGACATACACTGACACCAATTAACAAAGACATACACTGATACCCAGATACACAGACACACACTTACACCAAGTAACAAAGACATACACTGACACCAAGTAACAAAGACATACACTTACACCAAGTAACAAATACATACACTGACACCAAGTAACAATGACATACATTAATACCCAGTAACACAGACACACACTTACACCAAGTAACACAGACGTACACTGACACCAAGTAACAAAGACATACACTGACTCCCAGGAACACAGATACACACTGACACCCAGTAACACAGAGAAAAACTGACACCAAGTAACAAAGACACACACTGACACCAAGGAACACAGACATACACTGTCACCAAGTAACAAAGACATCCACTTATACCAAGTACAAAGACATACACAGACACCAAGTAACAAAGACATACAATTATACCCAGTAACACACACACGCACTGACACCCAGTAACAAAGACATACACTGACACCAAGTAACAAAGACAGACACTGATACCCAGTAACACAGACACAAACATACACCAAGTAACCAAGACATACACTGATACCCAATAACACAGACAAACACTTACACCAACTAACACAGACATACACTGACACAAAGTAACAAAGACACACATTGACACCCAGTAACAAAGACATACACTGACACCCAGTAACAAAGACACACACTGACACCAAGTAACAAAGACATACACTGACACCAATTCACAAAGACACACACTTACACCAAGTAACAAAGACATACACTGACACCAAGTAACATAGAAAGACATTAAACACCAAGTAACACAGACACACACTGACACCCAGCAACAAAGACATACACTGACACCAAGGCACAAAGACATACACTGATACAAAGTCACAAAGACATACACAGATACCCAGTAACACAGACACACACTTACACCAAGTAACAAATACAGACAATTACACCAAGTAACAAAGACATACACTGATACCCAGTAACACAGACACACACTTACACCAAGTAACACAGACATGCACTGACACCCAGTAACACAGACACACACTTACACCAAGTAACAAAGGCATACACTGACACCCAGTAACAAAGACATGCACTGACACCCAGTAACACAGACACACACGGCCACCAAGTAACAAAGACACAGACTTACACCAAGTAACACAGACAAACACTGACACCCAGTAACACAGACACACACTTACACCAAGTAACACAGACATACACTGACACCAAGTAAAAAAGACATACTCTGATTTCCAGTAACAAAGACATGCACTGACACCCAGTAACACAGACACACACGGACACCAAGTAACAAAGACACACACTTACACCAAGTAACACAGACACACACTGACACCCAGTAACACAGACACACACTTACACCAAGTAACACAGACATACACTGACACCAAGTAACAAAGACATACACTGATACCCAGTAACACAGACACACACTTACACTACGTAACACAGACATACACTGACACCAAGTAACAAAGACATACACTGATACCCAGGAACACAGACACACACTTACACCAAGTTACACAGGCACACACCTACACCAAGTAACAAAGACATACACTTACACCAAGTAACACAGACATACACTGACACCAAGTAATAACGACATACACTGACACCCAGTAACAAAGACATACAATGACCCCCAGTAACAAAGACACACACTGACACCAAGTAACAAAGACATACACTGACACCCAGTAACAAAGACATTCACTGACACCAAGTCACAAAGACATACACTGATACAAAGTCACAAAGACATACACAGATACCCAGTAACACAGACACACACTGACACCAAGTAACAAAGACATCCAATTATACCAAGTACAAAGACATACACAGACACCAAGTAACAAAGACATACAATTATACCCAGTAACACAGACACGCACTGACACCCAGTAACAAAGACATACACTGACACCAAGTAACAAAGACAGACACTGATACCCAGTAACACAGACACACACATACACCAAGTAACCAAGACATACACTGATACCCAATAACACAGACAAACACTTACACCAACTAACACAGACATACACTGACACAAAGTAACAAAGACATACATTGACACCCAGTAACAAAGACATACACTGACACCCAGTAACAAAGACACACACTGACACCAAGTAACAAAGACATACACTGACACCAATTAACAAAGACACACACTTACACCAAGTAACAAAGACATACACTGACACCAAGTAACATAGACAGACATTAAACACCAAGTAACACAGACACACACTGACACCCAGTAACAAAGACATACACTGACACCAAGGCACAAAGACATACACTGATACAAAGTCACAAAGAAATACACAGATACCCAGTAACACAGACACACACTGACACCAAGTAACAAAGACATACACTTACACCAAGTAACAAATACAGACAATTACACCAAATAACAAAGACATACACTGATACCCAGTAACACAGACACACACTTACACCAAGTAACTAAGACATACACTGACACCAAGTCACAAAGACACACACTGACACCAAGTAACAAAGACAGAAACTGACACCAAGTCACAAAGACATACACTGATACCCAGTAACACAGACACACACTTACACCAAGTAACAAAGGCATACACTGACACCCAGTAACAAAGACATACACTGACACCCAGTAACACAGACACACACGGACACCAAGTAACAAAGACAAAGACTTACACCAAGTAACACAGACAAACACTGACACCCAGTAACACAGACACACACTTACACCAAGTAACACAGACATACACTGACACCAAGTAACAAAGACATACTCTGATTTCCAGTAACAAAGACATGCACTGACACCCAGTAACACAGACACACACGGACACCAAGTAACAAAGACACACACTTACACCAAGTAACACAGACACACACTGACACCCAGTAACACAGACACACACTTACACCAAGTAACACAGACATACACTGACACCAAGTAACAAAGACATACACTGATACCCAGGAACACAGACACACACTTACACCAGGTTACACAGGCACACACTTACACCAAGTAACAAAGACATACACTTACACCAAGTAACACAGACATACACTGACACCAAGTAATAACGACATACACTGACACCCAGTAACAAAGACATACACTGACCCCAAGTAACAAAGACACACACTGACACCAAGTAACAAAGACATACACTGACACCCAGTAACAAAGACATTCACTGACACCAAGTCACAAAGACATACACTGATACAAAGTCACAAAGACATACACAGATACCCAGTAACACAGACACACACTGACACCAAGTAACAAAGACATACACTGACACCAAGTAACAAAGACATGCACTTACACCAAATAACAAAGACAGACAATTTCACCAAGTAACAAAGACATACACGTACACCAAGTATTTTGACATACACTGACACCAAGTAACAAATACATACACTGATACCCAGTAACACAGACACACACTTACACCAAGTAACAAAGACATACACTGACACCAAGTCACAAAGACACACACTGACACCCTTTAACAAAGACATAAACTGACACCAAGTCACAAAGACATACACTGATACCCAGCAACACAGATACACACTTACACCAAGCAACACAGACATGCACTGACACCCAGTAACACAGACACACACTTACACCAAGTAACAAAGACATACACTGACACCCAGTAACAAAGACATACACTGAGACCCAGTAACACAGACACACACTTACACCAAGCAACACAGACATACACTGATACCCAGTAACACAGACACACACTTACACCAAGTAACAAAGACATACACTGACACCAAGTCACAAAGACACACACTGACACCCAGTAACAAAGACATACACTGACACCAAGTAACAAAGACATACACTGATACCCAGTAACACAGACACACACTTACAACAAGAAACAAAGACAGACACTGATACCCAGTAACACAGACACACACTTACACCAAGTAACAAAGACAGAGACTGATACCCAGTAACACAGACACATTCTTACACCAAGTCACAAAGACACACACTGACACCCAGTAACAAAGACATACACTGACTCCCAGTAACAAAGAAACACAAAGACACAAAGTAACAAAGACATACATTGATACCCAGTAACACAGATACACACTTACGCCAAGTAAAAAAGACATACACTGACACCCAGTAACCAAGACATACACTGACACCAAGTAACAAAGACATACACTGACACCAATTAACAAAGACATACACTGATACACAGTAACACAGACACACACTTACACCAAGTAACAAAGACATACACTGACACCATGTAACAAAGACATACACTTACACCAAGTAACAAAGATATACACTGATACCCAGTAACAGAGACACACACTTACACCAATTAACACAGACATACACTGACACCAAGTAACAAAGACATACACTGACACCCAGGAACACATATACACACTGACACCCAGTAACACAGAGAAAAACTGACACCAAGTAACAAAGACACACACTGACACCAAGTAACACAGACATACACTGACACCAAGTAACAAAGACATCCACTTATACCAAGTACAAAGACATACACTGACACCAAGTAACAAAGACATACAATTATACCCTGTAACACAGACACGCACTGACACCCAGTAACAAAGACATACACTGACACCAATTAACAAAGACAGACACTGATACCCAGTAACACAGACACACACTTACACGAAGTAACAAAGACATACACTGATACCCAGTAACACAGACACACAATTACACCAAGTATCACAGACATACACAGACACCAACTAACAAAGACATACACTGATACCCAGAAACACAGACAAACACTTACACCACGTAACAAAGACATACACTGACACCAAGTAACAAATACATACACTTACACCAAATAACACAGACATACACTGACACCCAGTAACACAGAGAAAAACTGACACCAAGTAACAAAGACACACACTTACACCAAGTTACACAGACCTACACCGACACCAAGTAACAAAGACATACACTGTTACCCAGCAACACAGACACACTCTTACACCAAGTAACAAAGACAGACACTGATACCCAGTAACACAGACACACACTTTCACCAAGTATCAAAGACATACACTGACACCAAGTAACAAAGAGATACACTTAAACCAAGTAACAAAGACATACACTTACACCAAGTAACAAAGACATACACTGACACCAAGTAACTAAGACATACACTTACACCAAGTAACACAGACATACAATTACACCAAGTAACAAAGACACACACGTACACCAAGTAACACACACATGCACTGACACAAAGTAACAAAGACATACACTTACACCAAGTAACACAGACATACACTTACACCAAGTAACAAAGACACACACTTACACCAAGTAACAAAGACAGAGACTGATACCCAGTAACATTGACACACAGTTACACCAAGTCACAAAGGCATACACTGACACCCAGTAACAAAGACATACACTGACACCAAGTACAAAGACATACACTGACACCAAGTAACAAAGACATACAATTATACCCAGTAACACAGACACGCACTGACACCAAGTAACAAAGACATACACTGACACCAAGTAACAAAGACAGACACTGATACCCAGTAACACAGACACACACTTACACCAAGTAACCAAGACATACACAGATACCCAGTAACACAGACTCACACTGACACCAAGTAACAAAGACAGACAATTACACCATGTAACAAAGACATACACTTACACCAAGTAACAAATACATACACTGATACCCAGTAACACAGACACACACTGACACCAAGCAACAAAGACATACACTGAAACCAAGTAACACAGATACACACTTACACCAAGTAACACAGACATGCACTGACACCCAGTAACACAGACACACACTTACACCAAGTAACAAAGGCATACACTGACACACAGTAACAAAGACGTACACTGACACCCAGTAATACAGACACACACGGACACCAAGTAACAAAGACACAGACTTACACCAAGTAACACAGACACACACTGACACCCAGTAACACAGACACACACTTACACCAAGTAACACAGACATACACTGACACCAAGTAACAAAGACATACACTGATTTCCAGTAACAAAGACATACACTGACACCCAGTAACACAGACACACACGGACTCCAAGTAACAAAGACACACACTTACACCTATTAACACAGACACACACTGACACCCAGTAAGACAGACACACACTTACACCAAGTAACAAAGACATACACTGAAACCAAGTAACAAAGACATACACTGATACCCAGTAACACAGACACACACTTACACTAAGTAACACAGACGTACACTGACACCAAGTAACAAAGACATACACTGATACCCAGGAACACAGACACACACTTACACCAAGTTACACAGACACACACTTACACCAAGTAGCAAAGACTAACACTTACACCAAGTAACACAGACATACACTGACACCAAGTAACAACGACATAAACTGGCACCCAGTAACAAAGACATACACTGACACCCAGTAACAAAGACACACACTGACACCAAGTAACAAAGACATACACTGACACCAATTAACAAAGACACACACTTACACCAAGTAACAAAGACATACACTGACACCAAGTAACAAAGACATACACTTACAACAAGTAACACAGACACACACTGACACCCAGTAACAAAGACATACACTGACACCAAGTCACAAAGACATACACTGATACAAAGTCACGAAGACATACACAGATACCCAGTAACACAGACACACACTTACACCAAGTAACAAAGACATACACTGACACCAAGTAACAAACACATACACTTACACCAAGTAACAAAGACAGACAATTGCACCAAGTAACAAAGACATACACTTACGCCAATTATTTTGACATACACTGACACCAAGTAACAAAGACATACACTGACACCAATTAACAAAGACATACACTGATACCCAGTAACACAGACACACACTTACACCAAGTAACAAAGACATACACTTACACCAAGTAACACAGATATACACTGACACCAAGTAACAACGACATACACTGGCACCCAGTAACAAAGACATACACTGACACCCAGTAACAAAGACACACACTGACACCAAGTAACAAAGACAAACACTTACAGCAATTAACAAAGACATACACTGATACCCATGAACACAGACACACACTTACACCAATTAACACAGACACACACTTACACTAAGTAACAAAGACATACACTTACACCAAGTAACACAGACATACAGTGACACCAAGTAACAACGACATACACTGGCACCCAGTAACAAAGACAGACACTGACACCCAGTAACAAAGACACACACTGACACCAAGTAACAAAGACATACACAGACACCAATTAACGAAGACACACACTTACACCAAGTAACAAAGAAATACACTGACACCAAGTAACAAAGACATACACTTACACCAAGTAACACAGACACACACTGACACCCTGTAACAAAGACATACACTGACACCAAGTCACAAAGACATACACTGATACAAAGTCACAAAGACATACACAGATACCCAGTAACACAGACACACACTGACACCAAGTAACAAAGACATACACTGACACCAAGTAACAAAGACATACACTTACACCAAGTAACAAAGACAGACAATTACACCAAGTAACAAAGACATACACTTACACCAAGTATTTTGACATACACTGACACCAAGTAACAAAGACATACACTGACATCAATTAACAAAGACAGAGACTGATACCCAGTAACACAGACACACAGTTACAACAAGTCACAAAGACATACACTGACACCCAGTAACAAAGACATACACTGACACCCAGTAACAAAGAAACACACTGACACCAAGTAACAAAGACATACACTAATACCCAGATACACAGACACACACTTACACCAAGTAACAAAGACATACACTGACACCAAGTAACAAAGACATACACTTACACCAAGTAACAAATACATACACTGACACCAAGTAACAATGACATACATTAATACCCAGTAACACAGACACACACTTACACCAAGTAACAAAGACATAGACAGATACCCAGTAACACAGACACACACTTACACCAAGTAGCACAGACGTACACACACACCAAGTAACAAAGACATACACTGACTCCCAGGAACACAGATACACACTGACACCCAGAAACACAGAGAAAAACTGACACCAAGTAACAAAGACACACACTGACACCAAGTAACACAGACATACACTGACACCAAGTAACAAAGACATCCACTTATACCAAGTACAAAGACATACAATGACACCAAGTAACAAAGACATACAATTATACCCAGTAACACAGACACGCACTGACACCCAGTAACAAAGACATACACTGACACAAAGTAACAAAGACAGACACTGATACCCAGTAACACAGACACACACTTACACGATGTAACAAGGACATACACTGATACCCAGTAACACAGACAGACAATTACACCAAGTATCACAGACATACACAGACACCAACTAACAAAGACATACACTGATATCCAGAAACACAGACAAACACTTACACCACGTAACAAAGACATACACTGACACCAAGTAACAAATACATACACTTACACCAAATAACACAGACATACACTGACACCAAGTAACAAAGACATACACTTACACCAACTAACAAAGACACACACTTACACCAAGTTACACAGACAAACACTGACACCAAGTACCAAAGACATACACTTACACCAACTAACAAAGACACACACTGACACCAAGTAACACAGACCTACACTGACACAAGTACCAAAGACATACACTGATACCCAGCAACACAGACACACTCTTAAACCAAGTAACAAAGACAGACACTGATACCCAGTAACACAGACACACACCTACACCAAGTATCAAAGACATACACTGACACCAAGTAACAAAGACATACACTTACAACAAGTAACAAAGTCATACACTGACACCAAGTAACAAAGACATACACTTACACCAAGTAACAAAGACATACACTGACACCAAGTAACAAAGACATTCACTTACACCAAGTAACACAGACATACACTTACACCAAGTAACAAAGACACACACGTACACCAAGTAACACAGACATACACTGACACCCAGTTTCCCAGACACACACTTACACCAAGTAACAAAGACAGAGACTGATACCCAGTAACACAGACACACAGTTACACCAAGTCACAAAGACATACACTGATACCCAGTAACACAGACACACACTTACACCAAGTAACAAAGACATACGCTGACACCAAGTAACAAAGACATACACTGACACCAATTAACAAAGACATACACTGATACCCAGATACACAGACACACACTTACACCAAGTAACAAAGACATGCACTGACACCAAGTAACAAAGACATACACTTACACCAAGTAACAAAGACAGACAATTGCACCAAGTAACAAAGACATACACTTACACCAAGTATTTTGACATACACTGACACCAAGTAACAAAGACATACAGTGACACCAATTAACAAAGACATACACTGATACCCAGTAACACAGACACACACTTACACCAAGTAACAAAGACATACACTGACACCAAGTAACAACGACATACACTGGCACCCAGTAACAAAGACATACACTGACACCCAGTAACAAAGACACACACTGACACCAAGTAACAAAGACATGCACTGACACCAATTAACAAAGACACACACTTACACCAAGTAACAAAGACATACACTGACACCAAGTAACAAAGACATACACTTACACCAAGTAACACAGACACACACTGACACCCAGTAACAAAGACATACACTGACACCAAGTCACAAAGACATACACTGATACAAAGTCACAAAGACATACACAGATACCCAGTAACACAGACACACACTGACACCAAGTAACAAAGACATACAGTGACACCAAGTAACAAAGACATACACTTACACCAAGTAACAAAGACAGACAATTACACCAAGTAACAAAGACATACACTTACACCAAGTATTTTGACATACACTGACACCAAGTAACAAAGACATACACTGACACCAATTAACAAAGACATACACTGATACCCAGTAACAAAGACATACACTGACACCAAGTAACAAAGACATACACTTACACCAAGTATTTTGACATACACTGACACCAAGTAACAAAGACATACACTGACACCAATTAACAAAGACATACACTGATACCCAGTAACAAAGACATACACTGACACCAAGTAACAAAGACATACACTTACACCAATTAACAAAGACATACACTGATGCCCAGTAACAAAGACATACACTGACAACAATTAACAAAGACATACACTGATACCCAGTAACAAAGACATACACTGACACCAAGTAACACAGACACACACTTACACCAAGTAACAAAGACATACACTGATACCCATTAACACAGACACACACTTACACCAATTAACACAGACACACACTTACACCAAGTAACAAAGACATACACTTACACCAAGTAACACAGACATACACTGACACCAAGTAACAACGACATACACTGGCACCCAGTAACAAAGACACACACTGACACCAAGTAACAAAGACATACACAGACACCAATTAACAAAGACACACACTTACACCAAGTAACAAAGACATACACTGACACCAAGTAACACAGACACACACTTACACCAAGTAACAAAGACATACGCTGACACCAAGTAACAAAGACATACACTGACACCAATTAACAAAGACATACACTGATACCCAGATACACAGACACACACTTACACCAAGTAACAAAGACATACACTGACACCAAGTAACAAAGACATACACTTACACCAAGTAACAAATACATACACTGACACCAAGTAACAATGACATACATTAATACCCAGTAACACAGACACACACTTACACCAAGTAACAAAGACATACACTGATACCCAGTAACACAGACACACACTTACACCTAGTAACACAGACGTACACTGACAACAAGTAACAAAGACATACACTGACTCCCAGGAACACAGATACACACTGACACCCAGTAACAAAGAGAAAAACTGACACCAAGTAACAAAGACACACACTGACACCAAGTAACAAAGACATCCACTTATACCAAGTACAAAGACATACACTGACACCAAGTAACACAGACATACAATTATACCCAGTAACACAGACACGCACTGACTCCCAGTAACAAAGACATACACTGATACCCAGTAACAAAGACAGACACTGATACCCAGTAACAAAGACACACACTGACACCAAGTAACAAAGACATACACTGACACCAATTAACAAAGACACACACTTACACCAAGTAACAAAGACATACACTGACACCAAGTAACAAAGACATACACTTACACCAAGTAACACAGACACACACTGACACCCAGTAACAAAGGCATACACTGACACCAAGTCACAAAGACATACACTGATACAAAGTCCACAAAGACATACACAGATACCCAGTAACACAGACACACACTGACACCAAGTAACAAAGACATACACTTACACCAAGTAACAAAGACAGACAATTGCACCAAGTAACAAAGACATACACTTACACCAAGTATTTTGACATACACTGACACCAAGTAACAAAGACATACACTGACACCAATTAACAAAGACATACACTGATACCCAGTAACACAGACACACACTTACACCAAGTAACAAAGACATACACTGACACCAAGTAACAACGACATACACTGGCACCCAGTAACAAAGACATACACTGACACCCAGTAACAAAGACACACACTGACACCAAGTAACAAAGACATACACTGACACCAATTAACAAAGACACACACTTACACCAAGTAACAAAGACATACACTGACACCAAGTAACAAAGACATACACTTACACCAAGTAACACAGACACACACTGACACCCAGTAACAAAGACATACACTGACACCAAGTCACAAAGACATACACTGATACAAAGTCACAAAGACATACACAGATACCCAGTAACACAGACACACACTGACACCAAGTAACAAAGACATACACTGACACCAAGTAACAAAGACATACACTTACACCAAGTAACAAAGACAGACAATTACACCAAGTAACAAAGACATACACTTACACCAAGTATTTTGACATACACTGACACCAAGTAACAAAGACATACACTGACACCAATTAACAAAGACATACACTGATACCCAGTAACAAAGACATACACTGACACCAAGTAACAAAGACATACACTTACACCAAGTATTTTGACATACACTGACACCAAGTAACAAAGACATACACTGACACCAATTAACAAAGACATACACTGATACCCAGTAACAAAGACATACACTGACACCAAGTATCAAAGACATACACTTACACCAATTAACAAAGACATACACTGATACCCAGTAACAAAGACATACACTGACAACAATTAACAAAGACATACACTGATACCCAGTAACAAAGACATACACTGACACCAAGTAACACAGACACACACTTACACCAAGTAACAAAGACATACACTGATACCCATTAACACAGACACACACTTACACCAATTAACACAGACACACACTTACACCAAGTAACAAAGACATACACTTACACCAAGTAACACAGACACACACTTACACCAAGTAACAACGACACACACTGACACCAAGTAACAAAGACATACACAGACACCAATTAACAAAGACACACACTTACACCAAGTAACAAAGACATACACTGACACCAAGTAACAAAGACATACACTTACACCAGGTAACACAGACACACACTGACACCCAGTAACAAAGACATACACTGACACCAAGTCACAAAGACATACACTGATACAAAGTCACAAAGGCATACACAGATACCCAGTAACACAGACACACACTGACACCAAGTAACAAAGACATACACTGACACCAAGTAACAAAGACATACACTTACACCAAGTAACAAAGACAGACAATTACACCAAGTAACAAAGACATACACTTACACCAAGTATTTTGACATACACTGACACCAAGTAACAAAGACATACACTGACACCAATTAACAAAGACAGAGACTGATACCCAGTAACACAGACACACAGGTACACCAAGTCACAAAGACATACACTGTCACCCAGTAACGAAGACATACACTGACACCCAGTAACAAAGAAACACACTGACACCAAGTAACAAAGACATACACTAATACCCAGATACACAGACACACACTTACACCAAGTAACAAAGACATACACTGACACCAAGTAACAAAGACATACACTTACACCAAGTAACAAATACATACACTGACACCAAGTAACAATGACATACATTAATACCCAGTAACACAGACACACACTTAAACCAAGTAACAAAGACATAGACTGATACCCAGTAACACAGACACACACTTACACCAAGTAGCACAGACGTACACTGACACCAAGTAACAAAGACATACACTGACTCCCAGGAACACAGATACACACTGACACCCAGTAACACAGAGAAAAACTGACACCAAGTAACAAAGACACACACTGACACCAAGTAACACAGACATACACTGACACCAAGTAACAAAGACATCCACTTATACCCAGTAACACAGACACGCACTGACACCCAGTAACAAAGACATACACTGACACAAAGTAACAAAGACAGACACTGATACCCAGTAACACAGACACACACTTACACGATGTAACAAAGACATACACTGATACCCAGTAACACAGACACACACTTACACCAAGTATCACAGACATACACAGACACCAACTAACAAAGACATACACTGATATCCAGAAACACAGACAAACACTTACACCACGTAACAAAGACATACACTGACACCAAGTAACAAATACATACACTTACACCAAATAACACAGACATACACTGACACCAAGTAACAAAGACATACACTTACACCAACTAACAAAGACACACACTTACACCAAGTTACACAGACAAACACTGACACCAAGTACCAAAGACATACACTTACACCAACTAACAAAGACACACACTTACACCAAGTAACACAGACCTACACTGACACAAGTACCAAAGACATACACTGACACCAATTAACAAAGACATACACTGATACCCAGTAACAAAGACATACACTGACACCAAGTAACAAAGACATACACTTACACCAAGTATTTTGACATACACTGACACCAAGTAACAAAGACATACACTGACACCAATTAACAAAGACATACAATGATACCCAGTAACAAAGACATACACTGACACCAAGTAACAAAGACATACACTGATACCCAGTAACAAAGACATACACTGACAACAATTAACAAAGACATACACTGATACCCAGTAACAAAGACATACACTGACATCAAGTAACACAGACACACACTTACACCAAGTAACAAAGACATACACTGATACCCATTAACACAGACACACACTTACACCAATTAACACAGACACACACTTACACCAAGTAACAAAGACATACACTTACACCAAGTAACACAGACATACACTGACACCAAGTAACAACGACATACACTGGCACCCAGTAACAAAGACATACACTGACACCCAGTAACAAAGACATACACTGACACCCAGTAACAAAGACACACACTGACACCCAGTAACAAAGACATACACTGACACCAAGTCACAAAGACATACACTGATACAAAGTCACAAAGACATACACAGATACCCAGTAACACAGACACACACTGACACCAAGTAACAAAGACATACACTGACACCAAGTAACAAAGACATACACTTACACCAAGTATTTTGACATTCACTGACACCAAGTAACAAAGACATACACTGACACCAATTAACAAAGACAGAGACTGATACCCAGTAACACAGACACACAGGTACACCAAGTCACAAAGACATACACTGACACCCAGTAACAAAGACATACATTGACACCCAGTAACAAAGAAACACACTGACACCAAGTAACAAAGACATACACTAATACCCAGATACACAGACACACACTTACACCAAGTAACAAAGACATACACTGACACCAAGTAACAAAGACATACACTTACACCAAGTAACAAATACATACACTGACACCAAGTGACAATGACATACATTAACACCCAGTAACACAGACACACACTTACACCAAGTAACAAAGACATAGACTGATACCCAGTAACACAGACACACACTTACACCAAGTAGCACAGACGTACACTGACACCAAGTAACAAAGACATACACTGACTCCCAGGAACACAGATACACACTGACACCCAGTAACACAGAGAAAAACTGACACCAAGTAACAAAGACACACACTGACACCAAGTAACACAGACATACACTGACACCAAGTAACAAAGACATCCACTTATACCAAGTGCAAAGACAGACACTGACACCAAGTAACAAAGACATACAATTATACCCAGTAACACAGACACGCACTGACACCCAGTAACAAAGACATACACTGACACAAAGTAACAAAGACAGACACTGATACCCAGTAACACAGACACACACTTACACGATGTAACAAAGACATACACTGATACCCAGTAACACAGACACACACTTACACCAAGTATCACAGACATACACAGACACCAACTAACAAAGACATACACTGATATCCAGAAACACAGACAAACACTTACACCACGTAACAAAGACATACACTGACACCAAGTAACAAATACATACACTTACACCAAATAACACAGACATACACTGACACCAAGTAACAAAGACATACACTTACACCAACTAACAAAGACACACACTTACACCAAGTTACACAGACAAACACTGACACCAAGTACCAAAGACATACACTTACACCAACTAACAAAGACACACACTTACACCAAGTAACACAGACCTACACTGACACAAGTACCAAAGACAGACACTGATACCCAGCAACACAGACACACTCTTACACCAAGTAACAAAGACAGACACTGATACCCACTAACACAGACACACTCTTACACCAAGTATCAAAGACATAAACTGACACCAAGTAACAAAGACATACACTTACACCAAGTAACAAAGTCATACACTGACACCAAGTAACAAAGACATACACTTACACCAAGTAACAAAGACATACACTGACACCAAGTAACAAAGACATTCACTTACACCAAGTAACACAGACATACACTTACACCAAGTAACAAAGACACACACGTACACCAAGTAACACAGACATACACTGACACCAAGTAACAAAGAAATACACTGATACCCAGTAGCCCAGACACACACTTACACCAAGTAACAAAGACAGAGACTGATACCCAGTAACACAGACACACACTTACACCAAGTCACAAAGACATACACTGACACCCAGTAACAAAGAAACACACTGACAACAAGTAACAAAGACATACACTGATACCCAGTAACACAGACACACACTTACACCAAGTAACAAAGACATACGCTGACACCAAGTAACAAAGACATACACTGACACCAATTAAGAAAGACATACACTGATACCCAGATACACAGACACACACTTACACCAAGTAACAAAGACATACACTGACACTAAGTAACAAAGACATACACTTACACCAAGTAACAAATACATACACTGACACCAAGTAACAATGACATACATTAATACCCAGTAACACAGACACACACTTACACCAAGTAACAAAGGCATACACTGATACCCAGTAACACAGACAAACACTTACACCAAGTAACACAGACGTACACTGACACCAAGTAACAAAGACATACACTGACTCCCAGGAACACAGATACACACTGACACCCAGTAACACATAGAAAAACTGACACCAAGTAACAAAGACACACACTGACACCAAGTAACACAGACATACACTGTCACCAAGAAACAAATACATCCACTTATACCAAGTACAAAGACATACACTGACACCAAGTAACAAAGACATACAATTATACCCAGTAACACAGACACGCACTGACTCCCAGTAACAAAGACATACACAGATACCCAGTAACAAAGACAGACACTGATACCCAATAACACAGACACACACTTACACCAACTAACACAGAAATACACTGACACAAAGTAACAAAGACATACACTGATACCCAGTAACACAGACACACACTTACACCAAGTAACAAAGACATACGCTGACACCAAGTAACAAAGACATACACTGACACCAATTAACAAAGACATACACTGATACCCAGAAACACAGACACACACTTACACCAAGTAACAAAGACATACACTGGCACCAAGTAACAAAGACATACACTTACACCAAGTAACAAATACATACACTGACTCCAAGTAACAATGACATACATTAATACCCAGTAACACAGACACACACTTACACTAAGTAACAAAGACATACACTGATACCCAGTAACACAGACACACACTTACACCAAGTAACACAGACGTACACTGACACCAAGTAACAAAGACATACACTGACTCCCAGGAACACAGATACACACTGACACCCAGTAACACAGAGAAAAACTGACACCAAGTAACAAAGACACACACTGACACCAAGTAACACAGACATACACTGTCACCAAGTAACAAAGACATCCACTTATACCAAGTACAAAGACATACACTGACATCAAGTAACAAAGACATACAATTATACCCAGTAACACAGACACGCACTGACTCCCAGTAACAAAGACATACCGTTACACCAAGTCACAAAGACATACACTGACACCCAGTAACAAAGAAACACACTGACACCAAGTAACAAAGACATACACTGATACCCAGTAACACAGACACACACTTACACCAAGTAACAAAGACATACGCTGACACCAAGTAACAAAGACATACACTGACACCAAATAACAAAGACATACACTGATACCCAGATACACAGACACACACTTACACCAAGTAACAAAGACATACACTGACACCAAGTAACAAAGACATACACTTACACCAAGTAACAAATACATACACTGACACCAAGTAACAATGACATACATTAATACCCAGTAACACAGACACACACTTACACCAAGTAACAAAGACATACACTGATACCAGGTAACACGGACACACACTTACACCAAGTAACACAGACGTACACTGACAACAAGTAACAAAGACATACACTCACTCCCAGGAACACAGATACACACTGACACCAAGTAACACAGAGAAAAACTGACACCAAGTAACAAAGACACACTGACACCAAGTAACACAGACATACACTGTCACCAAGTAACAAAGACATCCACTTATACCAAATACAAAGACATACACTGACACCAAGTAACAAAGACATACAATTATACCCAGTAACACAGACACGCACTGACTCCCAGTAACAAAGACATACACTGATACCCAGTAACAAAGACAGACACTGATACCCAGTAACACAGACACACACTTACACCAAGAAACAAAGACATCCACTTATCCCAAGTACAAAGACATACACTGACACCAAGTAACAAAGACATACAATTATACCCAGTAACACAGACACGCACTGACTCCCAGTAACAAAGACATACACTGATACCCAGTAACAAAGACAGACACTGATACCCAATAACACAGACACACACTTACACCAACTAACACAGAAATACACTGACACAAAGTAACAAAGACATACATTGACACCCAGTAACAAAGACATACACTGACACCCAGTAACAAAGACACACACTGACACCAAGTAACAAAGACATACACTGACACCAATTAACAAAGACACACACTTACACCAAGTAACAAATACATACACTTACACCAAATAACACAGACATACACTGACTCCAAGTAACAAAGACATACACTTACACCAACTAACAAAGACACACACTTACACCAAGTTACACAGACAAACACTGACACCAAGTACCAAAGACATACACTTACACCAACTAACAAAGACACACACTTACACCAAGTAACACAGACCGACACTGACACAAGTAACAAAGACATACACTTACACCAAGTAACAAAGACATACACTGACACCAAGTAACAAAGACATTCACTTACACCAAGTAACACAGACATACACGTACACCAAGTAACAAAGACACACACGTACACCAAGTAACACAGACATACACTGATAACCAGTAACCCAGACACACACTTACACCAAGTAACAAAGACAGAGACTGATACCCAGTAACACAGACACACAGTTACACCAAGTCACAAAGACATACACTGACACCCAGTAACAAAGAAACACACTGACACCAAGTAACAAAGACATACACTGATACCCAGTAACACAGACACACACTTACACCAAGTAACAAAGACATACGCTGACACCAAGTAACAAAGACATACACTGACACCAATTAACAAAGACATACACTGATACCCAGATACACAGACACACACTTACACCAAGTAACAGAGACATACACTGACACCAAGTAACAAAGACATACACTTACACCAAGTCACAAATACATACACTGACACCAAGTAACAATGACATACATTAATACCCAGTAACACAGACACACACTTACACCAAGTAACAAAGACATACACTGATACCCAGTAACACAGACACACACTTACACCAAGTAACACAGACGTCCACTGACACCAAGTAACAAAGTCATACACTGACTCCCAGGAACACAGATACACACTGACACCCAGTAACACAGAGAAAAACTGACACCAAGTAACAAAGACACACACTGACACCAAGTAACACAGACATACACTGTCACCAAGTAACAAAGACATCCACTTATACCAAGTACAAAGACATACACTGACACCAAGTAACAAAGGCATACAATTATACCCAGTAACACAGACACGCACTGACTCCCAGTAACAAAGACATACTCTGATACCCAGTAACAAAGACAGACACTGATACCCAGTAACACAGATACACACTTACACCAAGAAACAAAGACATCCAATTATGCCAAGTACAAAGACATACACTGACATCAAGTAACAAAGACATACAATTATACCCAGTAACACAGACACGCACTGACTCCCAGTAACAAAGACATACACTGATACCCAGTAACAAAGACAGACACTGATACCCAATAACACAGACACACACTTACAACCAACTAACACAGAAACACACTGACACAATGTAACAAAGACATACATTGACACCCAGTAACAAAGACATACACTGACACCCAGTAACAAAGACACACACTGACACCAAGTAACAAAGACATACACTGACACCAATTAACAAAGACACACACTTACACCAAGTAACAATGACATACACTGTCACCAAGTAACAAAGACAGACAATTACACCAAGTAACACAGACACACACTGGCACCCAGAAACAAAGACATACACTGACACCAAGTCACAAAGACATACACTGATACAAAGTCACAAAGACATACACAGATACCCAGTAACACAGAAACACACTCACACCAAGTAACAAAGACGTACACTGATACCCAGTAACACAGAGACACACTTACACCAAGTAACACAGACATACACTGACACCAAGTAACAAAGACATACACTGATACCCAGTAACACAGACACACACTGACACCAAGTAACAAAGATATACACTTACACCAAGTAACAAATACAGACAATTACACCTAGTAACAAAGACATACACTGATACCCAGTAACACAGACACACACTTACACCAAGTAACAAAGACATACACTGACACCAAGTCACAAAGATACACACTGACACCCAGTAACAAAGACATAAACTGACACCAAGTCACAAAGCCATACACTGATACCCAGTAACACAGATACACACTTACACCAAGTAACACAGACATGCACTGACACCCAGTAACACAGACACACACTTACACCAAGTAACAAAGGCATACACTGACACCCAGTAACAAAGACATACACGGACACCAAGTAACAAAGACACAGACTTACACCAAGTAACACAGACATACACTGACACCAAGTAACAAAGACATACTCTGATTTCCAGTAACAAAGACATACACTGACACCCAGTAACAAAGACACACACGGACACAAAGTAACAAAGACACACACTTACACAAAGTAACACAGACACACACTGACACCCAGTAACACAGACACACACTTACACCAAGTAACACAGACATACACTGACACCAAGTAACGAAGACATACACTGATACCCAGGAACACAGACACACACTTACACCAAGTTACACAGACACACACATACACCAAGTAACAAAGACATACACTTACACCAAGTAACACAGACATGCACTGACACCAAGTAACAACGAGATACACTGACACCAAGTATCAAAGACATACACTGACACCCAGGAACACAGATACACACTGACACCCAGTAACACAGAGAAAAACTGACACCAAGTAACAAAGACACACACTGACACCAAGTAACACAGACATACACTGACACCAAGTAACAAAGACATACCATTATACCCAGTAACACAGACACGCACTGACACCCAGTAACAAAGACATACACTGACACAAAGTAACAAAGACAGACACTGATACCCAGGTACACAGACACACACTTACACGAAGTAACAAAGACATACACTGATACCCAGTAACACAGACACACACTTACACCAAGTATCACAGACAAACACAGACACCAACTAACAAAGACATACACTGATACCCAGAAACACAGACAAACACTTACACCACGTAACAAAGACATACACTGACACCAAGTAACAAATACATACACTTACACCAAGTTACACAGACAAACACTGACACCAAGTAACAAAGACATGCACTTACACCAAGTAAGAAAGACACACACTTACCCCAAGTAACACAGACCTACACTGACACAAGTAACAAAGACATACACTGATACCCAGCAACACAGACACACTCTTACACCAAGTAACAAAGACAGACACTGATACCCAGTAACACAGACATACACTTACACCAAGTATCAAAGACATACACTGACACCAAGTAACAAAGACATACACTTACTCCAAGTAACAAAGACATACACTGACACCAAGTAACAAAGACATACACTTACACCAAGTAACAAAGACATACACTGACACCAAGTAACAAAGACATTCAAATACACCAAGTAACACAGACATACACTTACACCAAGTAACAAAGACACACACGTACACCAAGTAACACAGACATACACTGACACCAAGTAACAAAGACATACACTGATACCCAGTAAACCAGACACACACTTACACCAAGTAACAAAGACAGAGACTGATAACCAGTAACACAGACACACAGTTACACCAAGTCACAAAGACATACACTGACACCCAGTAACAAAGAGATACACTGACACCCAGTAACAAAGAAACACACTGACACCAAGTAACAAAGACATACACTGATACCCAGATACACAGACACACACTTACACAAAGTAACAAATACATACACTGACACCAAGTAACAAAGACATTCACTTACACCAAGTAACAAATACATACACTGACAGCAAGTAACAATGACATACATTAATACCCAGTAACACAGACACACACTTACACCAACTAACAAAGACATAGACTGATACCCAGTAACACAGACACACACTTACACCAAGTAGCACAGACGTACACTGACACCAAGTAACAAAGACATACACTGACTCCCAGGAACACAGATACACACTGACACCCAGTAACACAGAGCAAAACTGACTCCAAGTAACAAAGACGCACACTGACACCAAGTAACACAGACAAACACTGTCACCAAGTAACAAAGACATCCACTTATACCAAGTACAAAGACATACACTGACACCAAGTAACAAAGACATACAATTATACCCAGTAACACAGACACGCACTGACACCCAGTAACAAAGACATATACTGACACCAAGTAACAAAGACAGACACTGATACCCAGTAACACAGACACACACTTACACCAAGTAACCAAGACATACACTGACACAAAGTAACAAAGACATACATTGACACCCAGTAACAAAGACACACACTGAAAACAAGTAACAAAGACGTACACTGATACAAAGTAACAAAGACAGACACTTACACCAAGTAACACAGACACACACTGACACCCAGTAACAAAGACATACACTGACACCAAGTCACAAAGACATACACTGATACAAAGTCACAAAGACATACACAGATACCCAGTAACACAGACACACACTGACACCAAGTAACAAAGACATACACTTACACCAAGTAACAAAGACAGACAATTACACCAAGTAACAAAGACATACACTTACACCAAGTATTTTGACATTCACTGACACCAAGTAACAAATACATACACTGATACCCAGTAACACAGGCACACACTTACACCAAGTAACAAAGACATACACTGACACCAATTCACAAAGACACTCACTGACACCCAGTAACAAAGACATAAACTGACACCAAGTCACAAAGACATACACTGATACCCAGTAACACAGATACACACTTACACCAAGCAACACAGACATGCACTGACACCCAGTAACACAGACACACACTTACACCAAGCAACAAAGACATACACTGACACCCAGTAACACAGACACACACTTACACCAAGTAACAAAGACATACACTGACACCCAGTAACAAAGACATACACTGAGACCCAGTAACACAGACACACACTTACACCAAGCAACACAGACATACACTGATACCCAGTAACACAGACACACACTTACACCAAGTAACAAAGTCATACACTGACACCAAGTAACAAAGACATGCAATTGCACCAAGTAAAAAAGACATACACTGACACGAAATAACAAAGACCTATACTGACTCCCAGGAACACAGATACACACTGACACCCAGTAACACAGAGAAAAACTGACACCAAGTACAAAGACATATACTGACACCAAGTAACAAAGACATACAATTATACCCAGTAACACAGACACGCACTGACACCCAGTAACAAAGACAAACACTAACACCAAGTAACAAAGACAGACACTGATACCCAGTAACACAGACACACACTTACACCAAGTAACCAAGACATACACTGACACAAAGTAACAAAGACATACATTGACACCCAGTAACAAAGACACACACTGAAAACAAGTAACAAAGACGTACACTGACACCAATTAACAAAGACACACACTTACACCAAGTAACAAAGACATACACTGACACCAAGTAACAAAGACAGACACTTACACCAAGTAACACAGACACACACTGACACCCAGTAACAAAGACATACACTGACACCAAGTCACAAAGACATACACTGATACAAAGTCACAAAGACATACACAGATACCCAGTAACACAGACACACACTGACACCAAGTAACAAAGACATACACTTACACCAAGTAACAAAGACAGACAATTACACCAAGTAACAAAGACATACACTTACACCAAGTATTTTGACATACACTGACACCAAGTAACAAATACATACACTGATACCCAGTAACACAGACACACACTTACACCAAGTAACAAAGACATACACTGACACCAAGTCACAAAGACACACACTGACACCCAGTAACAAAGACATAAACTGACACCAAGGCACAAAGACATACACTGATACCCAGTAACACAGATACACACTTACACCAAGCAACACAGACATGCACTGACACCCAGTAACACAGACATACACTTACACCAAGTAACAAAGACATACACTGAAACCCAGTAACAAAGACATACACTGAGACCCAGTAACACAGACACACACTTACACCAAGCAACACAGACATACACTGATACCCAGTAACACAGACACACACTTACACCAAGTAACAAAGACATACACTGACACCAAGTAACAAAGACATGCAATTGCACCAAGTAAAAAAGACATGCACTGACACCAAGTAACAAAGACATATACTGATACCCAGTAACACAGACACACACTTACAACAAGAAACAAAGACAGACACTGATACCCAGTAACACAGACACACACTTACACCAAGTAACAAAGACAGAGACTGATACCCAGTAACACAGAAACATTCTTACACCAAGTCACAAATACACACACTGACACCCAGTGACAAAGACATACACTGACACCCAGTAACAAAGAAACACACTGACACCAAGTAACAAAGACATACACTGATACCCACTAACACAGACACACACTTACACCAAGTAACAAAGACATACACTGACACCAAGTAACAAAGACAAACACTGACACCAATTAACAAAGACATACACTGACACCAAGTAACAATGACATACATTAATACCCAGAAACACAGACACACACTTACACCAAGTAACAAAGACATACACTGATATCCAGTAACACAGACACACACTTAGACCAAGTAACACAGACATACACTGACACCAAGTTACAAAGACATATACTGACTCCCAGGAATACAGATACACACTGACACCCAGTAACACAGAGAAAAACTGACACCAAGTACAAAGACATACACTGACACCAAGTAACAAAGACATACAATTATACCCAGTAACACAGACACGCACTGACACCCAGTAACAAAGACATACACTGACACCAAGTAACAAAGACAGACACTGATACCCAGTAACACAGACACACACTTACACCAAGTAACCAAGACATACACTGACACAAAGTAACAAAGACATACATTGACACCCAGTAACAAAGACACACACTGAAAACAAGTAACAAAGACGTACACTGACACCAATTAACAAAGACACACACTTACACCAAGTAACAGAGACATACACTGACACCAAGTAACAAAGACAGACACTTACACCAAGTAACACAGATACACACTGACACCCAGTAACAAAGACATACACTGACACCAGGTCACAAAGACATACACTGATACAAAGTCACAAAGACATACACAGATACCCAGTAACACAGACACACACTGACACCAAGTAACAAAGACATACACTTACACCAAGTAACAAAGACAGACAATTACACCAAGTAACAAAGACATACACTTACACCAAGTATTTTGACATACACTGACACCAAGTAACAAATACATACACTGATACCCAGTAACACAGACACACACTTACACCAAGTAACAAAGACATACACTGACACCAAGTCACAAAGACACACACTGACACCCAGTAACAAAGACATAAACTGTCACCAAGTCACAAATACATACACTGATACCCAGTAACACAGATACACACTTACACCAAGTAACACAGACATGCACTGACACCCAGTAACACAGACACACACTTACACCAAGTAACAAAGGCATACACTGACACACAGTAACAAAGACATACACTGACACCCAGTAACACAGACACACACGGACACCAAGTAACAAAGACACAGACTTACACCAAGTAATACAGACACACACTGACACCCAGTAACACAGACACACACTTACACCAAGTAACACAGACATACACTGACACCAAGTAACAAAGACATACACTGCTTTCCAGTAACAAAGACAAACACTGACACCCAGTAACACAGACACACACGGACACCAAGTAACAAAGACACACACTTACACCAAGTAACACAGACACACACTGACACCCAGTAACACAGACACACACTTACTCCAAGTAACACAGACATACACTGACACCAAGTAACAAAGACATACACTGATACCCAGTAACACAGACACACACTTACACTAAGTAACACAGACATACACTGACACCAAGTAACAAAGACATACACTGATACCCAGGAACACAGACACACACTTACACCAAGATACACAGACACACACTTACACCAAGTAACAAAGACATACACTTACACCAAGTAACACAGACATACACTGACACCAAGTAACAACGACATACACTGATACCCAGTAACAAAGACATACACTGACTCCAAGTCACAAAGACATACACAGATACCCAGTAACACAGACACACACTGACACCATGGAACAAAGACATACACTGACACCAAGTATTTTGACATACACTGACACCAAGTAACAAATACATACACTGCTACCCAGTAACACAGACACACACTTACACCAAGTAACAAAGACATACACTTACACCAAGTCACAAAAACACACACTGACACCCAGTAACAAAGACATAAACTGACACAAAGGCACAAAGACATACACTGATACCCAGTAACACAGACACACACTTACACCAAGCAACACAGACATGCACTGACACCCAGTAACACAGACACACACTTACACCAAGTAACAAAGACATACACTGACACCCAGTAACAAAGACGTAGACTGACACCCAGTAACACAGACACACACTGACACCCAGTAACACAGACACACACTTACACCAAGTAACACAGACATACACTGACACCAAGTAACAAAGACATACACTGATTTCCAGTAACAAAGACTTACACTGACACCCAGTAATACAGACACACACGGACACCAAGTAACAAAGACACACACTGACACCAAGTAACACAGACACACACTGACACCCAGTAACACAGACACACACTTACACCAAGTAACACAGACAAACACTGACACCAAGTAACAAAGACATACACTGATACCCAGTAACACAGACACACACTTACACTAAGTAACACAGACATACACTGACACCAAGTAACAAAGACATACACTGATACCCAGGAAGACAGACACACACTTACACCAAGTAACAAAGTCATACACTGACACCAAGTAACAACGACATACAATTACACCAAGTAACAAAGACACACACTTCCACCAAGTAACACAGATATACACTCTCACCAAGTCACAAAGACATGCACTGACACCCAGTAACACAGACACACACGGACACCAAGTAACAAAGACACACACTTACACCAAGTAACACAGACACACACTGACACCCAGTAACACAGACACACACTTACACCAAGTAACACAGACATACACTGACACCAAGTAACAAAGACATACACTGATACCCAGTAACACTGACACACACTTACAACAAGTAACACAGACATACACTGACACCAAGTAACAAAGACAGACACTGATACCCAGTAACACAGACACACACTTACACCAAGTAACAAAGACATACACTGATACCCAGTAACACAGACACACACTGACACCAAGTAACAAAGACATACACTGATACCCAGTAACACAGACACACACTTACACCAAGTAACAAAGACATACAATGACACCAAGTAACAAAGACATGCACTGACACCCAGTACCAAAGACATACACTGACACCAAGTCACAAAGACATACACTGATACCCAGTAACACAGACACACACTTACACCAAGTAACACAGACATACACTGATACCCAGTAACACAGACACACACTTACACCAAGTAACACAGACATACACTGACACCAAGTAACAAAGACATACACTGATACCCAGTAACACAGACACACACTTACACCAAGGAACAAAGACATACACTGACACCAAGTAACAAAGACATACACTTAAAGCAAATAACACAGACATACACTGACACCAAGTAACAAAGACATACACTTACACCAACTAACAAAGACGCACACTTACACCAAGTAACACAGACATACACTGACACCAATTAACAAAGACATGCACTTACACCAAGTAAGAAAGACACACACTTACACCAAGTAACACAGACCTACACTGACACCAAGTAACAAAGATATACACTGACACTAAGTAACAAAGACAGACAATTACACCAAGTAACAAATACATACACTTACACCAAGTATTTTGACATACACTGACACCAAGTAACAAAGACATAACCTGATACCCAGTAACACAGACACACACTTACACCAAGTAACAAAGACATACAATGACACCAAGTAACAAAGACATACACTTACACCAAGTAACAAAGACATACAGTGACACTAAGTAACAAAGACATACACTGATACCTAGTAACAAAGACACACACTTACACCATGTAACACAGACATACACTGACACCAAGTAACAAAGACGTACACTGACACCAAGTAACAAAGACATACACTTACACCAAGTAACAAAGACATACACTGACACCAAGTAACAAAGACATACACTGACACCAAGTAACAAAGACATACACTGACAAAAAGTAACAAAGACATACACTGACAACAAGTAACAAAGACATACACTGATACCCAGTAACACAGACACACACTTACACCATGTAACACAGACATACTCTTACACCAAGTAACAAAGACACACACTTACACCAAGTAACACAGACGTACACTGACACCAGGTAACAAAGACATGCACTGACACCAGGTAACAAAGACAGACAATTACACCAAGTAACAAAGACATACACTTACACCACGTATTTTGACATACACTGACACCAAGTCACAAAGACACACAATGACACCCAGTCACAAAGACATACACTGACACCAGGTAACACAGACATACACTGATACCCAGTAACACAGACACACACTGACACCAAGTAACAAAGACATACACTGACACCAAGTAACAAAGGCATACACTTACACCAAGTAACAAAGACACACACTTAAACCAAGTAACACAGACATACACTGACACCAAGTAACAAAGACATGCAATTACACCAAGTAACAAAGACATAAACTTACACCAAGTATTTTGACATACACTGACACCAAGTAACAAAGACATAAACTGATACCCAGTAACACAGACACACACTTACACCAAGTAACAAAGACATACAATGACACCAAGTAACAAAGACATACACTGACACCCAGTACCAAAGACATACACTGACAACACGTAACACAGACATACACTGACACCAGGTAACAAACACATGCACTGACACCAGGTAACAAAGACAGACAATTACACCAAGTAACAAAGACATACACTTACACCAAGTATTTTGACATACACTGACACCAAGTAACAAAGACATACTCTGATACCCAGTAACACAGACATACACTGACACCAAGTAACAAAGACATGCAATTACACCAAGTAACAAAGACATAAACTTACACCAAGTATTTTGACATACACTGACACCAAGTAACAAAGACATAAACTGAAACCCAGTCACACAGACACACACTTACACCAAGTAACAAAGACATACAATGACACCAAGTAACAAAGACATACACTGACACCCAGTACCAAAGACACACACTGACACCAAGTCCCAAAGACATACACTGATACCCAGTAACACAGACACACACTTACACCAAGTAACACAGACATACACTGATACCCAGTAACACAGACACACACTTACACCAAGTAACACAGACATATACTGACACCAAGTAACAAAGAGATACACTGATACCCAGTAACACAGACACACACTTACACCAAGGAACAAAGACATACACTGACACCAAGTCACAAAGACACACACTGACACCCAGTAACACAGACACACACTTACACCCATTAACAAAGACATACACTGACACCAAGCCACAAAGATAAACACTGACACCCAGTAACAAAGACATACACTGACACAAATTCACAAAGACATACACTGATACCCAGTAACACAGACACACACTTACAACAAGTAACACAGACATACACTGACACCAAGTAACAAAGACAGACACTGATACCCAGTAACACAGACACACACTTACACCAAGTAACAAAGACATACACTGATACCCAGAAACACAGACAGACACTGACACCAAGTAACAAAGACATACACTGATACCCAGTAACACAGACACAAACTTATACCAAGTAACAAAGACATACAATGACACCAAGTAACAAAGACATACACTGACACCCAGTAACAAAGACATGCAATTACACCAAGTAACAAAGACATAAACTTACACCAAGTATTTTGACATACACTGACACCAAGTAACAAAGACATAAACTGATACCCAGTAACACAGACACACACTTACAACAAGTAACAAAGACATACAATGACAACAAGTAACAAAGACATACACTGATACCCAGTAACACAGACACACACTTACAACAAGTAACACAGACATACACTGACACCAAGTAACAAAGACAGACACTGATACCCAGTAACACAGACAGACACTTACCCCAAGTAACAAAGACATACACTGATGCCCAGTAACACAGACACACACTGACACCAAGTAACAATGACATACACTGATACCCAGTAACACAGACACACACTTACACCAAGTAACAAAGACATACAATGACACCAAGTAACAAAGACATACACTGACACACAGCACCAAAGACATACACTGACACCAAGTCACAAAGACATAAACTGATACCCAGTAACACAGAAACACACTTACACCAAGTAACACAGCCATACACTGATACCCAGTAACACAGACACACACTTACACCAAGTAACACAGACATACACTGACACCAAGTAACAAAGACATACACTGATATCCAGTAACACAGACACACACTTACACCAAGGAACAAAGACATACACTGACACCAAGTCACAAAGACACACACTGACACCCAGTAACAAAGACATAAACTGACACCAAGTATTTTGACATACACTGACACCAAGTAACAATGACATAGACTGATACCCAGTAACACAGACACACACTTACACCAAGTAACAAAGACATACACTGACACCAAGTCACAAGGATACACACTGACACCCAGTAACAAAGACATACACTGTCACAAAGTCACAAAGACATACACTGATACCCAGTAACACAGACACACACTTACAACAAGTAACACAGACATACACTGACACCAAGTAACAAAGACGGACACTGATACCCAGTAACACAGACACACACTTAAACCAAGTAACAAAGACATACACTGATACCCAGTAACACAGACACACACTGACACCAAGTAACAAAGACATACACTGATACCCAGTAACACAGACACACACTTACACCATGTAACACAGACATACACTGACACCAAGTAACAAAGACATACACTGACACCAAGTAACAAAGGCATACACTTACACCAAGTAACAAAGACACACACTTACACCAAGTAACACAGACATACACTGACACCAAGTACGAAAGACATGCAATTACACCAAGTAACACAGACATAAACTTACACCAAGTATTTTGACATACACTGACACCAAGTAACAAAGACATACACTGATACCCAGTAACACAGACATACACTTACACCAAGTAACAAAGACATACACTGACACCAAGTCACATAGACACACACTGACACCCAGTCACAAAGACATACACTGACACCAGGTAACACAGACATACACTGATACCCAGTAACACAGACACACACTGACACCAAGTAACAAAGACACACACTGACACCAAGTAACACAGACACACACTGACACCAAGTAACAAAGACACACACTGACACCAAGTAACAAATGCATACACTTACACCATGTAACAAAGACACACACGTACACCAAGTAACACAGACATACACTTACACCAAGTAACACAGACATACACTGACACCAAGTAACAAAGAGATACACTGATACCCAGTAACACAGATACACACATACACCAAGGAACAAAGACATACACTGACACCATGTCACAAAGACACACACTGACACCCAGTAACAAAGACATACACTGACACCAAGTATTTTGACATACACTGACACCAAGTAACAATGACATAGACTGATACCCAGTAACACAGACACACACTTACAACAAGTAACACAGACATACACTGACACCAAGTAACAAAGACAGACACTGATACCCAGTAACACAGACACACACTTACACCAAGTAACAAAGTCATACACTGATACCCAGTAACACAGACACACACTGACACCAAGTAACAAAGAAATACACTGATACCCAGTAACACAGACACACACTTACACCATGTAACACAGACATACACTGACACCAAGTAACAAAGAGATACACTGACAACAAGTAACAAAGACATACACTGATACCCAGTAACACAGACACACACTTACACCATGTAACACAGACATACGCTTACACCAAGTAACAAAGAAACACACTTACACCAAGTAACACAGACATACACTGACACCAGGTAACAAAGACATGCACTGACACCAGGTAACAAAGGCATACACTTACACCAAGTATTTTGACATGCACTGACACCAAGTAACAAAGACAGACACTGATACCAAGTAACACAGACATACACTTAAACCAAGTAACAAAGACATACACTGACACCAAGTCACAAAGACACACACTGACACCCAGTAGCAAAGACATACACTGACACCAAGTAACACAGACATACACTGATACCCAGTAACACAGAAACACACTTACACCAAGTAACACAGACCTACACTGATACCAAGTAACACAGACACGCACTTACACCAATTAACACAGACATACACTGACACCAAGTAACAAAGACATACACTGATACCCAGTAACACAGACACACACTTAGACCAAGTAACAAATACATACACTGACACCAAGTCACAAAGACGCACACTGACACCCAGTAACATAGACATACACTGATACCCAGTAACACAGACACACACTTAGACCAAGAAACAAATACATACACTGACACCAAGTCACAAGGATACACACTTACACCCAGTAACAAAGACATACACTGACACAAAGTCACAAAGACAGACACTGATACCCAGTAACACAGACACACACTTACAACAAGTAACACAGACATACACTGACACCAAGTAACAAAGACAGACACTGATACCCAGTAACACAGACACACACTTACACCAAGTAACAAAGACATACACTGATACCCAGTAACACAGACACTCACTGACACCAAGTAACAAAGACATACACTGATACCCAGTAACACAGACACACACTTACACCAAGTAACAAAGACATACAATGACACCAAGTAACAAAGACATACATTGTCACCCAGTACCAAAGACATACACTGACACCAGGTAACAAAGACAGACAATTACACCAAGTAACAAAGACATACACTTACACCAAGTATTTTGACATGCACTGACACCAAGTAACAAAGACATACACTGATACCCAGTAACACAGACATACACTTACACCAAGTAACACAGACATACACTGATACCCAGTAACACAGACACACACTGACACTAAGTAACAAAGACATACACTGACAACAAATAACAAAGACATACACTGACACCAAGTAACAATGACATGCAATTACACCAAGTAACAAAGACATAAACTTACACCAAGTATTTTGACATAAACTGACACCAAGTAACAAAGACATAAACTGATACCCAGTAACAAAGACACACACTTACACCAAGTGACAAAGACATACAATGACACCAAGTAACAAAGAAATGCACTGACACCCAGTACCAAAGCCATACACTGACACCAAGTCACAAAGACACACACTGACATCCAGTAACAAAGACATACACTGACACCAAGTATTTTGACATACACTGACACCAAGTAACAATGACATAGACTGATACCCAGTAACACAGACACACACTTACACCAAGTAACAAAGACATACACTGACACCAAGTAACAAAGATACACACTGACACCCAGTAACAAAGACATAAACTGACACAAAGTCACAAAGTCATACACTGATACCCAGTAACACAGACACACACTTACAACAAGTAACACAGACATACACTGACACCAAGTAACAAAGACAGACACTGATACCCAGTAACACAGACACACACTTACACCAAGTAACACAGAAATACACTGACACCAAGTAACAAAGAGATACACTGATACCCAGTAACACAGATACACACATACACCAAGGAACAAAGACATACACTGACACCATGTCACAAAAACACACACTGACACCCAGTAACAAAGACATACACTGACACCAAGTATTTTGACATACACTGACACCAAGTAACAATGACATAGACTGATACCCAGTAACACAGACACACACTTACAACAAGTAACACAGACATACACTGACACCAAGTAACAAAGACAGACACTGATACCCAGTAATACAGACACACACTTACACCAAGTAACAAAGTCATACACTGATACCCAGTAACACAGACACACACTGACACCAAGTAACAAAGAAATACACTGATACCCAGTAACACGGACACACACTTACACCATGTAACACAGACATACACTGACACCAAGTAACAAAGACATACACTGATACCCAGTAACACAGACACACACTTAAACCAAGTAACAAAGACATACACTGATACCCAGTAACACAGACACACACTGACACCAAGTAACAAAGACATACACTGATACCCAGTAACACAGACACACACTTACACCATGTAACACAGACATACACTGACACCAAGTAACAAAGACATACACTGACACCAAGTAACAAAGACATACACTGACACCAAGTAACAAAGGCATACACTTACACCAAGTAACAAAGACACACACTTACACCAAGTAACACAGACATACACTGACACCAAGTACGAAAGACATGCAATTACACCAAGTAACACAGACATAAATTTACACCAAGTATTTTGACATACACTGACACCAAGTAACAAAGACATAAACTGATACCCAGTAACACAGACACACACTGACACCAAGTAACAAAGACATACACTGACACCAAGTAACAAAGGCATACACTTACACCAAGTAACAAAGACACACACTTACACCAAGTAACACAGACATACACTGACACCAAGTAACAAAGACATGCAATTACACCAAGTAACAAAGACATAAACTTACACCAAGTATTTTGACATCCACTGACACCAAGTAACAAAGACATAAACTGATACCCAGTAACACAGACACACACTTACACCAAGTAACAAAGACATACAATGACACCAAGTAACAAAGACATACACTGACACCCAGTACCAAAGACATACACTGACAACAAGTAACAAAGACATACACTGATACCCAGTAACAGACACACACTTACACCATGTAACACAGACATACTCTTACACAAAGTATCAAAGACACACACTTACACCAAGTAACACAGACATACACTGACACCAGGTAACAAACACATGCACTGACACCAGGTAACAAAGACAGACAATTACACCAAGTAACAAAGACATACACTTACACCAAGTATTTTGACATACACTGACACCAAGTAACAAAGACATACACTGATACCCAGTAACACAGACATACACTTACACCAAGTAACAAAGACATACACTGACACCAAGTCACATAGACACACACTGACACCCAGTCACAAAGACATACACTGACACCAGGTAACACAGACATACACTGATACCCAGTAACACAGACACACACTGACACCAAGTAACAAAGACACACACTGACACCAAGTAACAAATGCATACACTTACACCATGTAACAAAGACACACACTTACACCAAGTAACACAGACATACACTTACACCAAGTAACACAGACATATACTGACACCAAGTAACAAAGAGATACACTGATACCCAGTAACACAGATACACACATACACCAAGGAACAAAGACATACACTGACACCATGTCACAAAGACACACACTGACACCCAGTAACAAAGACATACACTGACACCAATTATTTTGACATACACTGACACCAAGTAACAATGACATAGACTGATACCCAGTAACACAGACACACACTTACAACAAGTAACACAGACATACACTGACACCAAGTAACAAAGACAGACACTGATACCCAGTAACACAGACACACACTTACACCAAGTAACAAAGTCATACACTGATACCCAGTAACACAGACACACACTGACACCAAGTAACAAAGAAATACACTGATACCCAGTAACACAGACACACACTTACACCATGTAACACAGACATACACTGACACCAAGAAACAAAGACATACACTGACACCAAGTAACAAAGACATACACTGACAACAAGTAACAAAGACATACACTGATACCCAGTAACACAGACACACACTTACACCATGTAACACAGACATACGCTTACACCAAGTAACAAAGAAACACACTTACACCAAGTAACACAGACATACACTGACACCAGGTAACAAAGACATGCACTGACACCAGGTAACAAAGGCATACACTTACACCAAGTATTTAGACATGCACTGACACCAAGTAACAAAGACAGACACTGATACCAAGTAACACAGACATACACTTAAACCAAGTAACAAAGACATACACTGACACCAAGTCACAAAGACACACACTGACACCCAGTAGCAAAGACATACACTGACACCAAGTAACACAGACATACACTGATACCCAGTAACACAGAAACACACTTACACCAAGTAACACAGACCTACACTGATACCAAGTAACACAGACACACACTTACACCAATTAACACAGACATACACTGACACCAAGTAACAAAGACATACACTGATACCCAGTAACACAGACACACACTTAGACCAAGTAACAAATACATACACTGACACCAAGTCACAAAGACACACACTGACACCCAGTAACAAAGACATACACTGATACCCAGTAACACAGACACACACTTAGACCAAGAAACAAATACATACACTGACACCAAGTCACAAAGATACACACTTACACCCAGTAACAAAGACATACACTGACACAAAGTCACAAAGACAGACACTGATACCCAGTAACACAGACACACACTTACAACAAGTAACACAGACATACACTGACACCAAGTAACAAAGACATACACTGATACCCAGTAACACAGACACTCACTGACACCAAGTAACAAAGACATACACTGATACCCAGTAACACAGACACACACTTCCACCAAGTAACAAAGACATACAATGACACCAAGTAACAAAGACATACAATGACACCCAGTACCAAAGACATACACTGACACCAGGTAACAAAGACAGACAATTACACCAAGTAACAAAGACATACACTTACACCAAGTATTTTGACATGCACTGACACCAAGTAACAAAGACATACACTGATACCCAGTAACACAGACATACACTTACACCAAGTAACACAGACATACACTGATACCCAGTAACACAGACACACACTGACACTAAGTAACAAAGACATACACTGACACCAAATAACAAAGACATACACTGACACCAAGTAACAAAGACATGCAATTACACCAAGTAACAAAGACATAAACTTACACAAAGTATTTTGACATAAACTGACACCAAGTAACAAAGACATAAACTGATACCCAGTAACAAAGACACACACTTACACCAAGTGACAAAGACATACAATGACACCAAGTAACAAAGAAATGCACTGACACCCAGTACCAAAGACATACACTGACACCAAGTCACAAAGACACACACTGACATCCAGTAACAAAGACATACACTGACACCAAGTATTTTGACATACACTGACACCAAGTAACAATGACATAGACTGATACCCAGTAACACAGACACACACGTACACCAAGTAACAAAGACATACACTGACACCAAGTCACAAAGATACACACTGACACCCAGTAACAAAGACATAAACTGACACAAAGTCACAAAGTCATACACTGATACCCAGTAACACAGACACACACTTACAACAAGTAACACAGACATACACTGACACCAAGTAACAAAGACAGACACTGATACCCAGTAACACAGACACACACTTACACCAAGTAACAAAGACATACACTGATACCCAGTAACACAGACACACACTGACACCAAGTAACAAAGACATACACTGACACCAAGTAACAAAGACCCAAACTTACACCTAGTCACACAGACATACACTGACACCAAGTAACAAAGACAGACAATTACACCAAGTAACAAAGACATACACTTACACCAAGTATTTTGACATACACTGACACCAAGTCACAAAGACATACAGTGACACACAGTAACAAAGACATACACTGACACCAAGTCACAAAGACATACACTGGTACCCAGTAACACAGACACACACTTACACCAAGTAACACAGACATACACTGATACCCAGTAACACAGGCACACTCTTACACCAAGTAACACAGACATACACTGACACCAAGTAACAAAGACATACACTGATACCCAGTAACACAGACACACACTTAGACCAAGTAACAATTACATACACTGACACCAAGTCACAAAGACACACACTGACACCCAGTAACAAAGACATACACTGACACAAAGTCACAAAGACATACACTGATACCCAGTAACACAGACACACACTTACAACAAGTAACACAGACATACACTGACACCAAGTAACAAAGACAGACACTGATACCCAGTAACACAGACACACACTTACACCAAGTAACAAAGACATACACTGATACCCAGTAACACAGACACACACTGACACCAAGTAACAAAGACATACACTGATACCCAGTAACACAGACACACACTTACACCAAGTAACACAGACATACACTGACACCAAGTAACAAAGACAGACACTGATACCCAGTAACACAGACACACACTTACACCAAGTAACAAAGACATACACTGATACCCAGTAACACAGACACACACTGACACCAAGAAACAAAGACATACAATGATACCCAGTAACACAGACACACACTTACACCAAGTAACAAAGACATACAATGACACCAAGTAACAAAGACATACACTGACACCCAGTACCAAATACATACACTGACACCAAGTCACAAAGATACACACTGACACCCAGTAACAAAGACATACACTGACACAAAGTCACAAAGAAATACACTGATACCCAGTAACACAGACACACACTTACAACAAGTAACACAGACATACACTGACACCAAGTAACAAAGACAGACACTGATACCCAGTAACACAGACACACACTTACACCAAGTAACAAAGACATACACTGATACCCAGTAACACAGACACACACTGACACCAAGCAACAAAGACATACACTGATACCCAGTATCACAGACACACACTTACACCAAGTAACAAAGACATACAATGACACCATGTAACAAATACATACACTGACACCCAGTACCAAAGACATACACTGACACCAAGTCACAAAGACATACACTGATACCCAGTAACACAGACACACACTTACACCAAGTAACACAGACATACACTGATACCCAGTAACACAGACACACACTTACACCAAGTAACACAGAAATACACTGGTACCCAGTAACACAGACACACACTTACACCATGGAACAAAGACACACATTTACACCAAGTAACAAAGACATACCATGACACCAAGTAACAAAGGCATACACTGACACCCAGTACCAAAGACATACACTGACACCAGGTAACAAAGACAGACAATTACACCAAGGAACAAAGACATACACTTACACCAAGTATTTTGACATGCACTGACACCAAGTAACAAAGACATACACTGATACCCAGTAACACAGACATACACATACAACAAGTAACAAAGACATACACTGACACCAAGTCACAAAGACACACACTGACACCCAGTAGCAAAGACATACACTGACACCAAATAACAAAGGCATACACTTACACCAAGTAACAAAGACACACACTTACACCAAGTAACACAGACAGACACTGACACCAAGTAACAAAGACATGCAATTACACCCAGTAACAAAGACATACACTGACACCAAGTATTTTGACATACACTAACACCAAGTAACAATGACATAGACTGATACCCAGTAACACAGACACACACTTACACCAAGTAACAAAGACATACACTGACACGAAGTCACAAAGATACACACTGACACCCAGTAACAAAGACATAAACTGACACAAAGTCACAAAGACATACACAGATACCCAGTAACACAGACACACACTTACAACAAATAACACAGACATACACTGACACCAAGTAACAAAGACAGACACTGATACCCAGTAACACAGACACACACTTACACCAAGTAACAAAGACATACACTGATACCCAGTAACACAGACACACACTGACACCAAGTAACAAAGACATACACTGACACCAAGTAACAAAGGCATACACTTACACCAAGTAACAAAGACCCACACTTACACCTAGTCAAACAGACATACACTGACACCAAGTAACAAAGACAGACAATTACACCAAGTAACAAAGACAAACACTTACACCAAGTATTTTGACATACACTGACACCAAGTAACAAAGACATAAACTGATACCCAGTAACGCAGACACACACTTACACCAAGTAACAAAGACATACAATGACACCAAGTAACAAAGACATACACTGACACACAGTAACAAAGACATACACTGACACCAAGTCACAAAGACATACACTGATACCCAGTAACACAGAAACACACTTACACCAAGTAACACAGACATACACTGATACCCAGTAACACAGACACACACTTACACCAAGTAACACAGACATAGACTGACACCAAGTAACAAAGACAGACACTGATACCCAGTAACACAGACACACAGTTAGACCAAGTTACAAATACATGCACTGACACCAAGTCACAAAGACACACACTGACACCCAGTAACAAAGACATACACTGATACCAAGTAACACAGACACACACTTAGATCAAGTAACAAATACATACACTGACACCAAGTCACAAAGATACACACTTACACCCAGTAAAAAAGACATACACTGACACAAAGTCACAAAGACATACACTGATACCCAGTAACACAGACACACACTTACAACAAGTAACACAGACATACACTGACAACAAGTAACAAAGACAGACACTGATACCCAGTAACACAGACACGCACTTACACCAAGTAACAAAGACATACACTGATACCCAGTAACACAGACACACACTGACAGCAAGTAACAAAGACATACACTGATACCCAGTAACACAGACACACACTTACACCAAGTAACAAAGACATACAATGACACCAAGTAACAAACACATACACTGACACCCAGTACCAAAGACATACACTGACACCAACTCACAAAGACATACACTGATACCCAGTAACACAGACACACACTTACACCAAGTTACACAGACACACACTTACACCAAGTAACACAGACATACACTGACACCAAGTAACAAAGACATACACTGATACCCAGTAACACAGACACACACTTAGACCAAGTAACAATTACATACACTGACACCAAGTCACAAAGACACACACTGACACCCCGTAACAAAGACATACACTGACACAAAGTCGCAAAGACATACACTGATACCCAGTAACACAGACACACACTTACAACAATTAACACAGACATACACTGACACCAAGTAACAAAGACAGACACTGATACCCAGTAACACAGACACACACTTACACCAAGTAACAAAGACATACACTGATACCCAGTAACACAGACACACACTTACACCAAGTAACAAAGACATACACTGATACCCAGTAACACAGACACACACTGACACCAAGTAACAAAGACATACAATGATACCCAGTAACACAGACACACACTTACACCAAGTAACAAAGACATACAATGACACCAAGTAACAAAGACATACACTGACACCCAGTACCAAATACATACACTGACACCAAGTCACAAAGATACACACTGACACCCAGTAACAAAGACATACACTGACACCAAGTATTTTGACATACACTGACACCAAGTAACAATGACATAGACTGATACCCAGTAACACAGACACACACTTACACCAAGTAACAAAGACATACACTGACACGAAGTCACAAAGATACACACTGACACCCAGTAACAAAGACATAAACTGACACAAAGTCACAAAGACATACACAGATACCCAGTAACACAGACACACACTTACAACAAGTAACACAGACATACAATGACACCATGTAACAAATACATACACTGACACCCAGTACCAAAGACATACACTGACACCAAGTCACAAAGACATACACTGATACCCAGTAACACAGACACACACTGACACCAAGTCACAAAGATACACACTGACACCCAGTAACAAAGACATACACTGACACAAAGTCACAAAGAAATACACTGATACCCAGTAACACAGACACACACTTACAACAAGTAACACAGACATACACTGACACCAAGTAACAAAGACAGACACTGATACCCAGTAACACAGACACACACTTACACCAGTTAACAAAGACATACACTGATACCCAGTAACACAGACACACACTGACACCAAGTAACAAAGACATACACTGATACCCAGTATCACAGACACACACTTACACCAAGTAACACAGTCATACAATGACACCATGTAACAAAGACATACACTGACACCCAGTACCAAAGACATACACTGACACCAAGTCACAAAGACATACACTGATACCCAGTAACACAGACACACACTTACACCAAGTAACACAGACATACACTGATACCCAGTAACACAGACACACACTTACACCAAGTAACACAGACATACACTGGTACCCAGTAACACAGACACACACTTACACCATGGAACAAAGACACACACTTACACCAAGTAACAAAGACATACCATGACACCAAGTAACAAAGACATACACTGACACCCAGTACCAAAGACATACACTGACACCAGGTAACAAAGACAGACAATTACACCAAGGAACAAAGACATACACTTACACCAAGTATTTTGACATGCACTGACACCAAGTAACAAAGACATACACTGATACCCAGTAACACAGACATACACATACAACAAGTAACAAAGACATACACTGACACCAAGTCACAAAGACACACACTGACACCCAGTAGCAAAGACATACACTGACACCAAATAACAAAGGCATACACTTACACCAAGTAACAAAGACACACACTTACACCAAGTAACACAGACAGACACTGACACCAAGTAACAAAGACATGCAATTACACCCAGTAACAAAGACATACACTGACACCAAGTATTTTGACATACACTGACACCAAGTAACAATGACATAGACTGATACCCAGTAACACAGACACACACTTACACCAAGTAACAAAGACATACACTGACACGAAGTCACAAAGATACACACTGACACCCAGTAACAAAGACATAAACTGACACAAAGTCACAAAGACATACACAGATACCCAGTAACACAGACACACACTTACAACAAGTAACACAGACATACACTGACACCAAGTAACAAAGACAGACACTGATACCCAGTAACACAGACACACACTTACACCAAGTAACAAAGACATACACTGATACCCAGTAACACAGACACACACTGACACCAAGTAACAAAGACATACACTGACACCAAGTAACAAAGGCATACACTTACACCAAGTAACAAAGACCCACAATTACACCTAGTCACACAGACATACACTGACACCAAGTAACAAAGACAGACAATTACACCAAGTAACAAAGACAAACACTTACACCAAGTATTTTGACATACACTGACACCAAGTAACAAAGACATAAACTGATACCCAGTAACGCAGACACACACTTACACCAAGTAACAAAGACATACAATGACACCAAGTAACAAAGACATACACTGACACATAGTAACAAAGACATACACTGACACCAAGTCACAAAGACATACACTGATACCCAGTAACACAGAAACACACTTACACCAAGTAACACAGACATACACTGATACCCAGTAACACAGACACACACTTACACCAAGTAACACAGACATAGACTGACACCAAGTAACAAAGACAGACACTGATACCCAGTAACACAGACACACAGTTAGACCAAGTTACAAATACATGCACTGACACCAAGTCACAAAGACACACACTGACACCCAGTAACAAAGACATACTCTGATACCAAGTAACACAGACACACACTTAGATCAAGTAACAAATACATACACTGACACCAAGTCACAAAGATACACACTTACACCCAGTAAAAAAGACATACACTGACACAAAGTCACAAAGACGTACACTGATACCCAGTAACACAGACACACACTTACAACAAGCAACACAGACATACACTGACAACAAGTAACAAAGACAGACACTGATACCCAGTAACACAGACACACACTTACACCAAGTAACAAAGACATACACTGATACCCAGTAACACAGACACACACTGACAGCAAGTAACAAAGACATACACTGATACCCAGTAACACAGACACACACTTACACCAAGAAACAAAGACAAACAATGACACCAAGTAACAAACACATACACTGACACCCAGTACCAAAGACATACACTGACACCAAGTCACAAAGACATACACTGATACCCAGTAACACAGACACACACTTACACCAAGTAACACAGACATACACTGATACCCAGTAACACAGACACACACTTACACCAAGTAACACAGACATACACTGACACAAAGTAACAAAGACATACACTGATACCCAGTAACACAGACACACACTTAGACCAAGTAACAATTACATACACTGACACCAAGTCACAAAGACACACACTGACACCCCGTAACAAAGACATACACTGACACAAAGTCACAAAGACATACACTGATACCCAGTAACACAGACACACACTTACAACAATTATCACAGACATACACTGACACCAAGTAACAAAGACAGACACTGATACCCAGTAACACAGACACACACTTACACCAAGTAACAAAGACATACACTGATACCCAGTAACACAGACACACACTGACACCAAGTAACAAAGACATACACTGATACCCAGTAACACAGACACACACTTACACCAAGTAACACAGACATACACTGATATCCAGTAACACAGACACACACTTACACCAAGTAACACAGACATACACTGACACCCAGTCACAAAGACATACACTGATACCCAGTAACACAGACACACACTTAGACCAAGTAACAAATACATGCACTGACACCAAGTCACAAAGATACACACTGACACCCAGTAACAAAGACATACACTGACACAAAGTCACAAAGACAGACACTGATACCCAGTAACACAGACACACACTTACACCAAGTAACAAAGACATACACTGATACCCAGTAACACAGACACACACTGACACCAAGTAACAAAGACATACACTGATACCCAGTATCACATACACACACTTACACCATTAACAAAGACATACAATGACACCAAGTAACAAAGACATACACTGACACCCAGTACCAAAGACATACACTGACAGCAAGTCACAAAGACATACACTGATACCCAGTAACACAGACAGACACTTACACCAAGTAACACAGACATACACTGATACCCAGTAACACAGACACACACTTACACCAAGTAACACAGACATACACTGATACCCAGTAACACAGACACACACTAACACCATGGAACAAAGACACACACTTACACCAAGTAACAAAGACATACCATGACACCAAGTAACAAAGACATACACTGACACCCAGTACCAAAGACATAGACTGACACCAGGTAACAAAGACAGACAATTACACCAAGTAACAAAGACATACACTTACACCAAGTATTTTGACATGCACTGACACCAAGTAACAAAGACATACAATGATACCCAGTAACACAGACATACACTTACACCAAGTAACAAAGACATACACTGACACCAAGTCACAAAGACACACACTGACACCCAGTAGCAAAGACATACACTGACACCAAATAACAAAGGCATACACTTACACCAAGTTACAAAGACACACACTTACACCATGTAACACAGACATACACTGACACCAAGTAACAAAGACATGCAATTACACCAAGTAACAAAGACATAAACTTACACCAAGTATTTTGACATACACTGACACCAAGTAACAAAGACATAAACTGATACCCAGTAACACAGACACACACTTACACCAAGTATCAAAGACATACAATGACACCAAGTAAGAAAGACATACACTGACACCCAGTACCAAAGACATACACTGACACCAAGTCACAAAGACATACACTGATACCCAGTAACACAGACACACACTTACACCAAGTAACACAGACATACACTAATACCCAGTAACACAGACACACACATACACCAAGTAACACAGACATACACTGACACCAAGTAACAAAGACATACACTGATACCCAGTAACACAGACACACACTTACACCAAGGAACAAAGACATACACTGACACCAAGTCACAAAGACACACACTGACACCCAGTAACAAAGACATACACTGACACCAAGTATTTTGACATACACTGACACCAAGTAACAATGACATAGACTGATACCCAGTAACACAGACACACACTTACACCAAGTAACAAAGACATACACTGACACCAAGTGACAAAGAGACACACTGACACCCAGTAACAAAGACTTAAACTGACACAAAGTCACAAAGACATACACTGATACCCAGTAACACAGAAACACACTTACAACAAGTAACACAGACATACACTGACACCAAGTAACAAAGACAGACACTGATACCCAGTAACACAGACACACACTTACACCAAGTAACAAAGACATACACTGATACCCAGTAACACAGACACACACTGACACCAAGTAACAAAGACAGACAATGACACCAAGTAACAAAGACATACACTGACACCCAGTAACACAGACACACACTTACACCAAGGAACAAAGACATACACTGACACCAACTCACAAAGACATACACTGACACCCAGTAACACAGACACACATTTACAACAAGTAACAAAGACAGACACTGACACCAAGTAACAAAGACATACACTGATACCCAGTAACACAGACACACACTTACACCAAGGAACAAAGACACACACTTACACCAACTCACAAAGACACACACTGACACCCAGTAACAAAGACATACACTGACACCAAGTATTTTGACATATACACTGACACCAAGTAACAATGACATAGACTGATACCCAGTAACACAGACACACATTTACACCAAGTAACAAAGACATACACTGACACCAAGTCACAAAGATACACACTGACACCCAGTAACAAAGACATACACTGACACAAAGTCACAAAGACATACACTGATACCCAGTAACACAGACACACACTTACAACAAGTAACACAGACATACACTGACACCAAGTAACAAAGACAGACACTGATACCCAGTAACACAGACACACACTTACAACAAGTAACAAAGACATACACTGATACCCAGTAACACAGACACACACTGACACCAAGTAACAAAGACATACACTGACACCAAGTAACAAAGACATACACTGACAACAAGTAACAAAGACATACACTGATACCCAGTAACACAGACACACACGTACACCATGTAACACAGACATACGCTTCCACCAAGTAACAAAGAAACACACTTGCACCAAGTAAAACAGACATACACAGACACCAGGTAACAAAGACATGCACTGACACCAGGTAACAAAGACAGACAATTACACCAAGTAACAAAGACATACACTTACACCAAGTATTTTGACATGCACTGACACCAAGTAACAAAGACATACAGTGATACCCAGTAACACAGACATACACTTACACCAAGTAACAAAGACATACACTGACACCAAGTCACAAAGACACTCACTGACACCCAGTAGCAAAGACATACACTGACACCAAGTAACACAGACATACACTGATACCCAGTAACACAGACACACACTGATTCTTTTGGGCCTCCTTATCTCGAGAGACAATGGATACGCGCCTGGAGGTGGTCAGTGGTTTGTGAAGCAGCGCCTGGAGTGGCTATAAAGGCCAATTCTGGAGTGACAGGCTCTTCCACAGGTGCTGCAGAGAAATTTGTTTGTTGGGGCTTTTGCACAGTTGGCTCTCCCCTTGCGCCTCTGTCTTTTTTCCTGCCGACTACTAAGTCTCTTCGACTCGCCACAATTTAGCCCTGTCTTTATGGCTGCCCGCCAGCTCTGGCGAATGCTGGCAACTGACTCCCACGACTTGTGATCAATGTCACACGATTTCATGTCGCGTTTGCAGACGTCTTTATAACGGAGACATGGACGGCCGGTGGGTCTGATACCAGTGGCGAGCTCGCTGTACAATGTGTCTTTGGGGATCCTGCCATCTTCCATGCGGCTCACATGGCCAAGCCATCTCAAGCGCCGCTGACTCAGTAGTGTGTATAAGCTGGGGATGTTGGCCGCTTCAAGGACTTCTGTGTTGGAGATATAGTCCTGCCACCTGATGCCAAGTATACTCCGAAGGCAGCGAAGATGGAATGAATTGAGACGTCGCTCTTGGCTGGCATACGTTGTCCAGGCCTCGCTGCCGTAGAGCAAGGTACTGAGGACACTGGCACCAAGTAACAAAGACATACACTGACACCCAGTAACACAGACACACACTTACACCAAGGAACAAAGACATACACTGACACCAACTCACAAAGACACACACTTCCACCAAGTAACAAAGACACACACTTACACTAAGTAACACAGACATACCCTGACACCAAGTAACAAAGACATGCAATTACACCAAGTAACAAAGACATAAACTTACACCAAGTATTTTGACATACACTGACACCAAATAACAAAGACATAAACTGATACACAGTAACACAGACACACACTTACACCAAGAAACAAAGACATACAATGACACCAAGTAACAAAGACATACACTGACACCCAGTACCAAAGACAGACACTGACACCAAGTCACAAAGACATACAATGATACCCAATAACACAGACACACACTTACACCAAGTAACACAGACATACACTGATACCCAGTAACACAGACACACACATACACCAAGTAACACAGACATACACTGACACCAAGTAACACAGACATACACTGATACCCAGTAACACAGACACACACATACACCAAGTAACAAAGACATACACTGACACCAAGTCACAAAGACACACACTGACACCCAGTAACAAAGACATACACTGACACCAAGTATTTTGACATACACTGACACCAAGTAACAATGACATAGACTGATACCCAGTAACACAGACACACACTTACACCAAGTAAC